>NW_021680507.1:404194-508664 GCF_001412515.2 Diachasma alloeum
AATTATTTTATGCCACTCATGCCTGAAACCGGCTGGATTACACACTCGACGCTTCGCGTCTCGTGTCTAATTCAGCCGGTTTCAGGCTTCGTGACATAAAATTTTGTTCAGTACTTGTTGGGAAATTTCGTCCTTAACGTGTGTGGTTACATCACTCGCCTTCGGCTCATGCTGTAAACCCCACACACGTTAAAGACGAAATTGCCCCACATGTACTGAAATATACTATTTTGGCTCGTGCTATAAACCTCCCACGAGCCAAAAAACACTTTTCCCACGAGTATCGAACGATATTTTTCATCACAATGTGCGGAAAAAGGACGTTTTAGGCACGCGAAGGGTGCCTAAAAAGTTACTTTTTCGCACAGCGTGATGAAAACATAAATATCTCGCAAACTAGAATCGAAAAAGTGGCCCCTTTCCGTGTGGACGTCCACATATAGAGAGATTAACTGAAATTTCACTACAATTGTCTTTAACAGACGCGCCGTTATCCAGAGAGGGAGTATAATGTTGCGAATTTGCCCTTTTCCTTCTTGTCAACCAGCTTTTCTTTTATCTTGACTATATCTGTGCGCGCGTTTTCGCGCGCGCTTATCTTTTTGTTGTGGAAATGGAGAAAGCGAATTTATTAAACTTCATATACTCATAGATGTTTTATAAATATTGATAATGACTTAAAGAGAATTAAGAGAATGAAGAGAATGAAGAGTGAAGCATCAATGAATAATTTTTAGTCTTCGACTAATTCTTTTTTTTTACTTTTTAAAATAATCTGATTAAAATCTGTAATTGTTGAAAAATCAGGGGAGGGTTATGAATTGATTTCCTAGAAAACTGAAAAAATTTATTGAATTCTTCGGAAAATTTCACAGTTTTCCAGATAACCGTAGATCACAGATTTTTCTCGAATTATTTGGGAAACCGAAGATTTTTCGTGAATTTTGTAGTTTAGAATTTATGTATGAAAATCTGAGAAGCAAGAATTGATCATTTTGGCGTGTGATAAATATGAAAAAATTAAAATTTTGGAAGTGAAGAATAATTTGTGAGTTGAAAAAATTTAGAAATACTATGTTTTTTTTCTCATGATCAACAATTAGGCAATTTAGATATGTTTTGATATAAAGATCAACTTCACACATGAAAAAATAAAAAATATGACAGAACAAATTTTTGACATTTGAAGAATTTGAAAATACCGGGGTTTTTTTTCAGCGCCTGCTTCACAACTCATTGACAAACCAGAATTGAGGATTAGCGGTCAGGCAGTTTCGAGATATTTCGATGTAAAACAACTTCACGTTTCTTTCATCTTTAGTAAAATAGGATTCCTAGTCCGCGGACATGTCCTTTCTTTTTATTTCTCTTCTCATTATTTATTTTGCCCCAAAATCTGTAATAAACAGTTATTTATTCATTAAATTTACCCATTCTTTACTAGACATATAATTGTTAAATAAAATCCCCTAAATTGAATCTTCCACTGGCGAGCATTCCACCAGTTTCGGCTTTCATATCTCTAAGAATTCTGTAAATAATTTTAAATTACATATTTGTACTTGATGATACTTCAAGTAATTATTTGATCCTGCAATTGACTTTACGCTGCTAGGTTCTAATACAAATAATAATAAATATAATAAAATTAATATTATATACAATAAATATATTTTTATTATTTTTTTTATTAAAAAAAATAATGAAAATATTCAAGTTTCTCTGAAAGAAAAAACCTCGACTAATCCACGCAGTCGAGATTTGATACCTCCCCTCGATGACCCAAGAACGAAAGAGAGTGCGAGCAGGCAACACCTGGCACCGGACGGCACCAATCAATATATGATATAGAGGTATAGTGGTTTGGTGATTGTCAGGAACAAGTGTAACTGTCTCATCAGCCACTACCAATCTTCCTCATTAACCACCCAACATTTTTTTCTCTCATTCCTGTAAAATTTAGGTCTCACGGAATCGTGGGACGTTTTTTTTTGTCGTGGCAGAAGTTATCTTAATTTGATAAGTTTCCTCGTAACTTCATGGGGGGCATTAACTCCTGTCGATTCAGACTCATGCGAAGTGCCAGTAAATCCATGAGAATTCACCACCTGGGTTAATAGTCATTAGATAAACGGGTTCACAGGGGTTTATCTGATATCTCTGATTTTCTTCGAAGAAAATGAAAAATTTTCATTGATGCCGACCAATTCCATTTTTTACATCTTAAATATTAAATTATCCGGTTGATGAGCTGTTTCAAAATTTTAGAATATATTTTTTATGGGATATTTTCGCTTTTAAAAAAAATCTATTGACATTCTTCCTTGAAATTAGTTGCTCCAAAAATATCTAATGGAGTCAGGAAGAGTGGTTACAAAAAATTTCACAGAAAAATGTTGCGAATTCGCTAGAAAATTCTTTTGGATTTCTATTGAACTTTCTATTAGTTTTTGGCTAATTCTGTTGAAGAATTCCACAGCTTATCTGCGCGTTTTTTTTCAATCGAAATATCCGATGGAAAATATATAAAAAAAGTTCAACATAATGTGAAAAATCAAATGAAAAAATTGGAATTAAAAAGAAAAATCAGGAAAACATGGAATACAAACGCCATCAGTTATTTTCTTTATTTAATGTTAATTAATACAGACAACTCATGACATTATCATCACAGCATTGAGCATTGTAACTGACGACTGCGTAATGCAGTTCACCAAGTGATAACCATCGTATTCTTCATCTCCCCTTTGTTTAAAAATGAGAAAAAATGTATTTTTGACTTTTAAATTTTTTTTCTCTAATCAAATGAGAAAATAAAAATATGATCGTGACGTCACGACCTGCACGACCGCTCTCCCACCACCGTCACACATCGTCACAATATAAAAGACCCCCCCCCCCTTAATCGCGGGACGTAATAGGGAACTGCTAAACAGCGAAAATTATGAAGAAATATTGCCTATAATTTAAGAGCATTGAATGTTAATATAGGAGATGATGCTCAGAAAATTTACTTAGAAAATAATATTAAGGCAATGAAATATATTGATGAATTCTTAATGATAAATAATGTTAAGTTGTAATACTCTTCATAAAAATTGTTGTTCATTTTTTACTTGTGTTGTCTGAATAGCTGGAAAAATTGGTACTTCCTTCGGGCATATCCACGGATTAAAAACGACTTTGACATTTGAATAAGAAAATTAGTAATGCCCTCTCCGTAATGGCGCCTCTCTCTCTCTCTCTCTCTCTCTCTCTCTCTCTCTCTCTTTGAGTTGAAGATATAACAATAATGAACGAAAGAAGGAGAAGAAATATTGTCTAGATGTTTTATGATAATTAACTGAGAATCAGTCGTTTTCGAAGCCAATTTTTCGATCATGACGTCACGAAGACGGTCAGGTAACGCTTCATTGGCCGAAAAAAAAAGAGTGGGGAGTTGTCGTCCTCCATTGGCCGAGGCGTACCTCAGGATTGGGTTAGGTCGGCTCGACCCATTCTGTGATTGGTCCAGCGCTCGACCGTCCGTGCGACGTCATTAGCGATTTCAAAGCGTTGGAAATCTTCAACTTTTAACAATTAATTATTAATTAATGATCAATATTTCAGACGTTTGTGAATGAAAAAAGAATTATTCAGGTCTCAAACTTGAGATTAGAGAATTAAAAAAAAATCATGCAAGTTTCCTATTGTTAATCGTAGTTAACTTTTTAAATTTTATATTCTCTCCGTATGTTATATTTGAACCCGCACAAAATTTGGTAGAGGAGGGGGGGCTCAGTATATAGTACACTAACCCAAAAAAATGTGAATTTTGTAGCGAGAGTTGTTCTCCCCTAAAATCTATTTCCCCGCAAATTCAGGGATGATGAATTACATGTTGATTATATAAAGTAACGTGAGAGTAGTCTCAATGCTTGGACTTTGTCCCGCAATAAATTCACAAGTATTGATTTTAACGACTGACAAATTGTTGACGCTCCGATTGGAAAACAACCGGGATGCTCTGACACTGGTTTAATCTTTTTCTTCAATCAATTTTTTCAGCTATTACCGGAATGGAATTTGAGCTGTCAACCTTAGCAACAGAAGCGATTAAACTGGATGCGTAATGGTTACTCATTATCATATTGGTTTATGAGTTTTTCCAGACTCAATATTGCATGTGTTGTATTGTATGTGATAAGTGTGATATTTTATTGCGCGGTGGAATAAAAATAATCAGTATTTACCACACCTTTTCCTCGTGGTTGTCATGTATCATTTATAAGTCATTTATAAGTCTTGAATAATTAAAATCCCAGACAGAAATAGGATTTTATAAACTGATTCATGCAAAAAAAAAATTGCTGTCAATGTCCCAGTTAATAACACAAGGTTCTGCCGCGTCTTTAAGGTGTTTCGCGGGTAGATCGCCGGCCGGTGAAACGGAAGGGGAGCCTTATTGTTCTCGAGCCCTGATTCAATCGCTCAGCACGAAATTTTCCCATTTTCAAGTAACTACTTAAGGGGGCATTTGAACATTTTTTGAATATTGATTTTAGTTATCAGATTGATTGATTTTCTTCTCATCACATACGGGTGTCAAATAATTTTTATTGGATGTTTTTCTAATTATTGAAATAATATTAAAATGCGTCTCGAGTTGGTAAACCTGTCGAGTGTTTTCTCTCTCTCAGTTCCATGGTCCAACCCAGACCTTTCCCATGTAGAGATGCAAATACGTCACATGACGAGGCGTTCATGACGGCTGTCACAATTCCCCCTCCCCCTTCTGTGACCGTCACAACTTGTCAAGAAAAAATGACAGTCATTTCTCATCTATATAGATGAAACTTTATTCTTACTTTTTGAACGAAACACCTTAAGAATATCCAAGTATCTTTTACAGTTCAGTACAAATCCCTGGCTGGCAGAAATAGGGTAGTTCGAAGCTGTCCCAGTAAGTGCCACTTTTCGACAGATCGCCGTTACACTGTTAAAAATTTTCGTCTCAATTTTCCGTGCCAAATTTCGGAAATTTTTGTCGTGTTCAAGTTCCACTGAAATTTCAGGGAATCTTGCCATTGAAAAATCAAATATTCCATTGATTTTCTGTTCATAGAATCTGGAAATCAATAAAATACTTGATTTTTCAGTTCAATTATTCTGTGAAAATTCATAAAAATCAGGAAAATTCAGGGAAAAATTGAAAATTCATGTCATGATACTGAATATTAATTTTTCACTAAAAATTCAATCAAGTTGTGAAATTTCCATCTCACTCCCATTGAAAACTCATGAATTTCCGTGAATTCTACTGAAAACTTAAAATCTGATAACCATTTTTTCCCTAAATCCGATTCAGTGTCATTCTCATGAAATTTACTATAATATCACGCATGAAAAAATTCAATAGAAAACCTTGCGATTTCGCTATAAAATTCTATTGGAATTCTGTAGGAATTCCATTGGAATTTTATTGAAAAATTCTATTTGTTATTTGCGCTGATTCTATTGGATATTCAATAAGAAAAAGTCAATAGATTTCAAATATCTGTTTGAATTTTTCTCTACGATTTTCTCTCTTAGAATTGATGGGCACAAATTTTCCTAGTTTTTTCCGCTGGATTTTGTTTTGTTTTGCATTGCATTACTCGAGTGAAAAAAACTTTGAAAATTGATGCCCAAACATTCTTATACAATAAATCTCAAGAGAAAAATTCAAACAGAAACTCGAAATCTATTGACTTTTTCTTATAGACTATCCAATAGAATCAGCGCAAAAAACGAAAAGGATTTTTCAATACAATTCCAATAGAAATCCTATAGAAACCCCATAGAATTCCTATAGAACTCCAATAGATTTTTTTGCAAATTCGCTAGGTTTTCTATTGAATTTTTTTCATACGTGATCTTCCACGAAATCCCAAAAAAATTTCAACAGTACTTTGTTATTCAATTCTGAATGTTTGTAATTGTCCGATTGATCATTTTTCTCTGACTGGAGGAATACAAAATTCTCTTTGCACTAAAATGATTCATTTACTCTTAAGCTAAATCAATTAAATAAAAATAAAAATAAATGTGAAATTCTATCCATTAAAAAAATGCTGAGGGTGTCAGAAGCCGGGACAGTGTCAGTTATACTGGGCCATTGCCGGCACGTTAAAAAATTTTCTGTAATCCACTTGTTATTGAAGACACATTTCCATTGATTTTTCGACAACTAATAATTTTTCCCATTTCCCTGTCGTGCAAGAATTCCTTTCACCCCGGAATTTCCGGAAGTGGATCGACGATCAGCCCCGCATTACCGCAATCACGCTGGCAGCGACCTTGACTATGAAACCTCTCAAAATAATGAGTTTAATATTCCATTATTTTGGAAATGATCCAGTTTTGTTTCAAGGACTGCCTCGAGCAGTCAGAAAACACTCCCCACTACCTCAGCCTCGAATACCACTCTAGATTTCCGTCTGCAAAAAGCCTAAGGGACGCATTGTGATAAACCTCAAGAACGTCTGATGTCCACGAGAGTACATAGTCCAGTGGACGACAGTCCCAGACAGCAATACATAATACATACTATCTCAGTGTGCTGCGTCTTGCTGCAACTATACGAATAATTTGCACTGTATCGCGAAACTACTACAGGTCCAATGTTCAATGTGTATTTCCCGGCGTTTTGTTTATCATGTCCAAGTGCGGACTTGACAAATGTCACGTTTACGCTTTTCTCCGATCTTTCAGATCTATAAAATAATTCGCAACATGCAATCGTTATGTGTAGACGCAGAAACTCTTAAAAAAATTCATAATTCAAAGTAAAGAAGTCAATTTAATTATTCATTTTCTGAGCTCTTTTTCATGATTTTTTATTTATTTTATTGATTTTTATACTTTTATGAAAAGATAAAAAAAATAGAGCGGAAAAACTTGGGAAATTCATGTCGACAGATTCCTATGTAGACAATTTCTCAATAGAAGAAGTTGGGTAGAAAGATCAAATTTTCCTGATTTGTTTTTGTAAACAAAAATAACAATAGAAGTTATTGCAATAGAAGTTTAATAGAAATACAATAGAATTTTCTATCGAATACGCTAGGTTTTTCTATGGAAGCATATGTGAAGACCCAGAAGATCAAAAAGAATTGATGAAAATATTAAAAATAAAGAAGTGAATTTTTTTTCCCAAGATTTTGTTGGATTTTTTTTAAGAAAAGATGAAAAAAATGGAGCGGAAAGACTTGGAAAATTTAGGGCGAGGGATTCCTATAGAGAATGCCTCAGTAGAAAAAGTTCTCTAGAAAGATCAACTTCCCCTGATTTTCTTTTTATACAATAGTTTTTATTAGACGGCGGTGTAAAGCGGCGGAATTCTTCAATAGAATCACCGAAAAACTACTAGAATTGGCAAAAGAAGTTCAATAGAAATTCAATAGAATTTTCTATCGAATTTGCTAGATTTTTCTATGAAATCATATGTGAACACGCTGAAGATCAAACAGAATTGCGAAAAATATGAAAAATAAAGAAGGGAATTTGATTATTCTTTTTTCAAGTTTTGTTTAATTTTTTTAAATAAAACGAGAAAAAAAACAGCAAAAAACATGAAAAATCGAGAGATTCCTATAGAAAACAGCTCAATGGAAGAAGTTGTGTAGAAAAATCAAATTTTCCTGGTTTTCTTTTTATAAAATAGTTGTTATTAGACATTTTCTACAGACAAAGCGCACAGGAAAGCGGCGGAATTTTTCAATAGGGCCAGCGAAAAACTACGAGAATTTGCAAAAGAAGTTCAATAGAAATTCAATATAATTTTTTATCGAATTTGCTAGATTTTTCTATGAAATCATATGTGAAGACGCTGAAGATCAAAAAGAATTGCGAAAAATATGAAAAATAAAGAAGGGAATTTTATTATTCTTTTTTCAAGTTTTGTTTAATTTTTTTTAATAAAAGGAGAAAAAAAAACAGCAAAAAAACATGGAAAATCGAGAGATTCCTATAGAAAATATCTCAATAGAAGAAGTTGTGTAGAAAAATCAAATTTTCCTGGTTTTCTTTTTATAAAATAGTTGATATTAGACATTTTCTACAGACAAAGCGCACAGTAAAGCGGCGGAATTCTTCAATAGATACAGCGAAAAACTACTAGAATTTGCAAAAGAAGTTCAAGAGAAATTCAATAGAATTTTCTATCGAATTCGCTAGGTTTTTCTATGAGATCATATGTGAAGACGGAGAAGATCAAAGAGAATTGATAAAAATATTTAAAATAAAGAAGCGGATTTTATGTTTTTTTTCTGATTTTTTGAAGTTTTTTGGTTGATATTTTTTATGAAAAAATGAAAAAAATTGAGCGGGAAAACTTGAAAGATTCATGTCGAGGGATTTCTATAGACAATGTTTCATAAGAAAAATCAACTTCTCCTGATTCGTTTTTATAAAATGGTCTTTATTAGACATTTCCTATAGACAAGGCGCGCAGTAAAGCGGCGGAATTCTTCAATAAAACCAGCGAAAAACTAATAAAATTTGCAATAGAAGTTCAATAAATTTTTTTATCGAATTCGCTAGGTTTTTGTATGAATTTTTTTTCTATGAAATCATGATATGTGAAGACGCAAAAGCTCGAAGGGAATTGATGAAAATATTAAAAATGGAGAGGTCAGTTTTATTCTTAATTGAAAAAATTACCGACAAACCAATAGACAAAAATATTACTCAGTAGTTGAAAATTATTCCATTCGATTTGAATTTGACCCTTCGATTTCTCTCTATTTTCCGGATTTCATTTGATTTCGGGTCCAAAGTTGAATGAAAATGGATAAATCGTTAATTAATCCAATCGCGTTTGGAATGTTTACCAAGATTCTTGAGAATGATCAGGTCCAATGTTCATTGAGTAATTCCCGGCGTTTTCTTTATTATGTTCAAGTGCAAACTTGACGAATGTCACGTTTGCGCTTTTCATTGATCTTGTGATTTTCTAAAATAATTCTCACTGTACAATCATGATATGGGAAAGTGCAGAAGTTCGAAAAGAGCTAATAAAATTATTAAAAATAGAGAAAAGTCTGTTTTATTAATCAAAAAGGTGAAAAAATACTGATAAAAGAATATAAAAAATAACACAAGTATTTAAATATTTAAGAGTATTTAAAAATTATGCCATTTTCGTTGAATTTGACTGCTTGATTTCTCTTTATTTTCAGACTTTAATTTTTCGAGTCTGAAGTGGAGTAAAAATCAATAAATTAATACATAAATGAATGAATGAATGAATGAATCGTTAATTCAGGAGCGAAGCGATAAACCTGGTTAAGTCGATTTTAACTGTTGGCCAGTTTTTGACGAATATCTCGGAATCTAAAAGAGATACAAAAATTGTTGTCATAACCTTTTTTGTAGACCCAACTGAGGGTTACAAAAAAGGTCATGATCAAAATTTTGCTATCTCTCTTAGATTCCGAGATATTCATCAAAAAATGGCCAAAAGGAAAAATCGACTTAACCCGATTTACTGCTTCACTAGTGAATTATCCCAATCGCGTATAGAATGTTTACCAAAATTCTTGACGATGATCCGCCTGATCTTTTGAGACAGTACCTCTTGACCTCGTCTGGCTACTATTTTTCTTAGGTACGGAGTAAGGGAGAGCTTCGAGTGAAAAAATAAGATGCGTGCGGATTGTTACCGGTGATCGATCTATTACGCCTCATTTGTTATTTTTTTTCAGTGATAAGAGGATTAAATTCTTGAGACTGGCATGTTTCACGTCACGTGCGATTGCAGGATTCAGACACTGAAAATATTACTTTGGCTGAATAACATATGGAAAAATTTAATAGAAAAACCTTGTGAATTCGCTTCAATTCTATTGGATTTCTGCTGAATTTTCTATTAATTTTTGGCCGATTCTATAAAAAACACTTATACAATTCGATTTTTTTCCCCAGGACATTGACTACATACTATGGCAATGTCCCCTCATGAATCCGCAGAGATTAGAACTAACAGCCAAACTGAGATCATTGAAATATTTTTCTCCGCACACGGAGAGAAATATTCAATAAAAATTACGTATCTTTTCCGTAATTGCAGAGCGAAATGTGGTTGTAGGAAATTTTACGGAACTGTCACGAAAATTTTCCAGAGCGTTCCGTAATTTTTATCTGAATCTCCTGTGAAAAATTACGATACCGTCACTTAAATTTTCTGAGTGACGGATTCCGTAATCGATGAGGGAATTGTGAGTTGCGTAATTTTTACTGAACATTTCTCTGCGTGCATTGGTCTTTCCAGTTCATGGTGGCAACCGACCCCGAAGCTCTCACAGCGATTCTTTACAAAATGTAAGCTCCGCATATAAAAGTAAATAATCCCGTTATGGGTTCTATGCTATAAACCAATAAAAAAAAATAGATTTTTTTATGCAAGTTATTCTATTGAGATATATTTTATATAGAATTTCCTCGGCTCGACTTTTCTACGTTTTTCTCATTCATTTTTTTGTTCGTTTTGTCAAGAAAATCAAACAAAAATATAAACAAAAAGAATAAGTTATATAAAACAATCGAATTCTATTGGATTTTTATAGAGAATATTTTCTATTGAACATTTCATTAGAATTGGGCCGAACAAATCTAAAAAGTTCAATAGAAATCCAACAGAATTGTCTAACGAATTCGCTAGGATTTCTAATTAAATTTCTTTGTGCGGGATATTTTCGAAAATAATATAAATAGCGAGATTTTCTATAAAAAATGTGTTTTGTACATAAAAAACATTTATCGTTTGAAACTGCTCTTATCGCGCAAAAAATTTCATAGAAAAATCTAGCGAATTCGGAGAATGTTCTCCAAATATTCAATCTCGATGATTTCCGGTGTCTTGACTCCCGTAACGAATAAATTGTTAAAAACAAATAAACTGCGCATGACGAGGGCCTGGTCACTTAGGAAATCACTGGACCACTCAACTGGAAATCATGGAAGAAATCACTAGAAATTAACACGGAGAGAAATATTCAATAAAAATTACCTATCTTTTCCATAATTCCGGAGCGAAATGTGGATGTAGGAAATTTTACGGAACTGTCACGGACTTTTTACGGAGCGTTCCGTAATTTTTATCTGAATCTCCTGTGAAAAATTACGATACCGTCACTTAAATTTTCTGAGTCGATTCCGTAATCGGTGAGTGAATTATCACTTCCGTAATTTTTACTAAACATTTCTCTCCGTGAATAGAAATCACTGGAAATCAAATGATTTCCATTTTCGGTAGTGATTTCTAAAGATTTCTAGAAATCATCGGAAATCAATAGAAATCGTAAAGCAATCAAGTGATTTCCGAAATCATTAGAAATCATCAATAAGTGTAAAATCTAAATTGATTTTGCAGTTTCAACTCTACAATTTTTGTTATTGTATCGGTGCGTTCGAAATCACCCTATCCCAAAATGTGACGCTATGAAGTTTTTGACATGTTTAAGAATTGTAACGTCATCATGTAGAAAACTGCAATTATCGACAGATGCCCTACTCTGGTCCCAAAATCATGATTTCTCCAGTGATTTCTTGAAATCAAGAAATTATTGAAATCTCCTAGAAATCATGGAAATCAGAAGAAATCAAAAGAAATCATGATTGAGTAATCACAAAAATCATTCGAGAAATCACAGAAATCAACAGGAAATCACAGGAAATCATCTGATTCTGGAAATCACTATAAGTCACTCGATTGAGGAGTGACCAGCCCCTCGGCGTATGATTTCGGAAAAACGGTTATTATATTCGCGATCAGCACACTCGAAAACATAAATTCTCGCTGAATGAAAGAATTTATGTTACGCCGCAACAAAGATGTCAAATTTGTCTTATCACGTTTCACAATTTCCCAACTATAATGATTCATACTTTCGGTTTTCATTGAGGGAATGACTATTGATTTGCTGACCATATGTTACACTTATCCCATGTTCGCGTGAATTATTAATGCACCCGCACGTGCGTCACCCCCGCGCACACGTGCTCTGTGTCGTTAATGCGTGATGAGGAAAAACCAAAAACAAAAATAGATTTCGGTGAATGTGACAGCGAATCGTCTCGTCAATCGTCGTTATCGCATCTTTATCGTCAGATGACAAGAAAGTATCGCAAATATGTGATGCCATCGTCATCCAAAGATAGAGAGAGAGAGGATGAAAATTGGAGTTGAAGGTCACCGGCGTGCGACGTCGTACGACAATTTTACCGAGAGAGTCAACCCTCATGAAGAAAAAAACAAACAAATTGATTCGCGAGATATGTAACTTGGGAGTTGCAAAATTCTATAATTGTACTGCGTCGACTACGCAATTATGAGCTGCAAGATTGATGATAAACAATTGGTTGTACTACAAGAGTCTCATTAAGAGCTTGAACACGCACCCAAACTTGGAATTCTCGGGTAATTAAACGAGTCAATCGATCTAGTGGAATCATCCGAGGGGTTCAACGTTTCACTAATGGGGGATGAATAAGTCAATCTTGCTGGGACAACGCGAATTATTAAAACAATGAACGAAAGAATAATTTCATTGAAAAAAGAAAATTCCTATTTTTTTTATCAGGATTCAACCGTGAATATCTCGAAAACCATTAGTTTTTGAGAATAAATTAATTCTTTTGTTTTTTTTTGGAGAGAATTGAATTTCCTACAAAGCGTATACGGAACATTTTTTTGTATACTCGATGGTTTCAGAGATATTTGCAAAATAGTGTGCACTAATTTTTATTGGAAGAGGTAGTTTCAATTTTTGTAAATCAATTAATGGTTTTAATTATTATGAAGAGAAAGAATTGACTTACCCTCGGCATCTCGATTCCAACAGAATTTTCTCCACGAAAATTCAAAAAAAAAAATGAAGACGATCTGGACGGAGCTGGGGCGGCCAAACGATTCTCAGAGCCCTCGTACTCGAGCCCAACGACAGACCCGGAGGAGGTACTTCCGGTGTGTTCGCGAGCGGCGTTGAATCTTTACTGACTGGCACGTCAGTTGATACCACTACCCCATGGCGCGAGGGTTGGATCGCGTGCCCCACGGGCTCCGTCTCGAATTGTGTGGGGTAAGCCAGCGGGTCTCCCCGTTCACCCTTCCACCTACATTTTTTTCCCTCGTAACACCCATGAGCATTGGTTCCAGGATGTCTTATTACTTATGAAAATCTAGGAATTGATACGCGTGATTTACAGCGTGAACACTCCTGGGTATCCACTTGAGATTACGAGGAGATTGCAGGAGATTTCTGAAATTGATTGGATCGGAAATAATTTTTTTATTTTTCATCACTTGTGCGTAAAATGAAATTTTACGCCCGCAAAACCCAGCTTTTCACGCATTGTGATGAAAAATAGAATTCGACACTCGTGAGAAAAGTGTTCATTGACCCTCGGGAGGTCAGTGACGCCTTTCACGGATCAAAAAACCCTTTTTCATCACTTGTGTGTAAAATCCCGCATTTCATACATTGTGATAAAAAGTAGAATTTGACACTCGTGGGAATAGTATATTTCGATACGATTGCGGGAAAGTGTTTTTGGGCTCGTGGGAGGTTTATAGCACGAGCCGAAAGCGAGTGTAAATGTCTCGGAAGTGGGGTATTGCGCACGCGGAGCGTGCATAAAATGTCACTTTACACACAGCGTCATGAAAAAGTGTTTTTGGGAGTGTAGCACACACCTCTCACCGGTCAAAAAACACTTTTTCATTATTTGTGTGTAAAGTGGAATTTTACGCATGACCCACGTGCGAAAAATCCTACATTTCACACATTGTGATGAAAAATAGAACTCGACACTCGTGAAAAAATTGTTTTTTGACCCTTGGGAGGGTAGCACTTGCCTTCGGCGAGTGATGAAATACACCTTTCATCACTTGTGCGTAAAATAAAATTTTATGAAATACATTTTTCATCACGCTGTGACGAAAAGTGAACTTTTCAGCACGCTCCGCGTGCCTAAAAGTCCAATTTCCGCCACATTGTGATGAAAAATATTGTTCGTAACTCGTGAAAAAATGTTTTTTGCACTCGTTACGAAATATACTATTTTGCTACTGCTGCTACGTTCACCTCGTGTCGAAAAGTGCTTTTGCGTTTACTCGTAAGGGAAAAAAACACAATTCGGCCCCCGCTGAACGTAACATCAGCATGTCAAAATAGTATATTTCGTTACGAGTGCGGAAAAGTGCTTTTTGGCTAGTGGGAGGTTTATAGCACGAGCCGAAGGCGAGTGATATAATCCCACGAGCCAAAAAACACTTTTCCCACGAGTATCGAACGATATTTTTCATCACAATGTGCGGAAAAGGGCCGTTTTAGGCACGCTTCGCTTACTTTTTTGCACAGCGTGATGAAAAATATTGTTCGCCACATGTGAGACGGGAATTTTCAGCTTGTGTGATTGGCAGCCCTCGAAATATACTATTTCATCACTTGTGCGTAAAAATGCATTCATCACTTGTGCTTAAAAAATGTATTTTATGAAATTTCACTTCATGCACAAGTGATGAAAAATGCATTTCAGAATATTTGGACTTACCTCCGTTCTGCACTCTGAATAATCGCCTTCCAATACCAAAAAAAACTGATCAGTTTTTCCTTTTACTATCATGCTCCTCACCCATTACCCACAATCCAACGGAATGAAACACGCATCCCAGAAAAACTCCTGAACCGGCGAAAAACACGAGATCTGCGGAAGTACCGGAAGCAATTGTTGTCGTCACGAATAAAGAATCATCGTTGCGCATGTATTCAACGAGAGCAATAAAAGAATAACCGAGGAACAAGAGGCAAATGATGAGGAATACGTTAAAGTTGCTTGACAAACGATGATACTTTATAGTCTCCAAGCAGACGGTCTTTCGTGCCTGATAGAATTTTTAGGAGGCACGCGAAGATGCGAGGCCAATGTCTCTCTAGTAGTTACTCACGAAAGTGAAATAGGAATTGAAAAAAAAAAATAACTTATGAATAATTTTGGGTTTGACCAAAACTCTCTGTACAAGAAATTTCATTCATTACATTTATCTCGTAATGAGTGGGTGTAGAGAAAAATTTCAGAAGATATTTGTTGCAGAGGAGACAATTTTCAATAAAAATGAGAGTTACTATGCCAGGAAAGTTGTTACCCGTGTGAATTTTATGATCATAAGGAGCAATTAGGGTAGCTACTCTCCTGGGAAAGCCAACTCTCCTGGGAGAGCCAACTCTTCTGGAAGAGTCAATTCTTCTGGGCGAGTCAACCCTCCTGGGAAAACCAACTCTCCTGGGAGAGCCAACTCTTCTGGAAGACTCAACTCTCCTGGGAGGGTAAACTCTCCTGGGAGAGTCAACTCTCCTGGGAGAGTAAACTCCCCTGGGAGAGTCAACCCTCCTGGGAGAGTAAACTCCCCTGGGAGAGTCAACCCTCCTGGAAGAGTCAACTCTCCTGGGAGAGTCAATTCTTCTGGGAAAGCCAACTCTCCTGAGAGGGCCAACTCTCCTGGGAGAGTCAACTCTCCTGGAAAAGTCAACTCTCCTGGGAGAGTAAACGCCCCTGGGAGAGTCAACTCTCCTGGGAGGGTCAATTCTTCTGGGCGAATCAACTCTCCTAGGAAAGCCAACTCTCCTGGAAGAGTCAACTCTCCTGGGAGAGTAAACTCCCCTGGGAAAGTCAACTCTCCTGAGAAAGTCAATTCTTCTGGGAAAGCCAACTCTCCTGGGAGGGCCAACTCTCCTGGCAGAGTCTACTCTTCTGGGCGAGTCAACTCTCCTGGGAGAGTAAACTCCCCTAGGAGAGCCACCTCTCCTGGGAGGGCCAACTCTCCTGGAAGGATCAACTCTCCTGGGAAAGTCAACTCTTCCGGGAGAGTCAACCCTCCTGAGAGAGTTAGCCCACCTGGAAGAGTCAACTCTCCTGGAAGTGTAAACTCTCCTCGGAGAGTTGGCCCACCTGGGAAAGTTAACTCTCCCAGCAAATTCTCCTCTGAAAGGGCAGCTTTCCGAAGAGAGTACCCCCTTGGGTGCGCAACCCTCTCCTGATCGTTTTTCTCACATCTCCCACTCGCCTCTTATGACTGTTTGACTCCTCTAATAATTCAACCCATCCCTCCCGTTAGCCCCTCCCGAGTGTCTACCGCCCTGATTATTTCGACGATCTCTCCCAAAAAAAGAATCAATTCCCAAAAAAATCTCCCAATATCTTCTCGTATCACCTATTGCATTAAAAAATTTCCATCCCCTAAATTTCATGAATTCACTGATCACATTATCCCGAAGAAAACAATAATAATTGTAACCTTGACCTCGGCCAGGGTGAGTTTCGGCTATCGTAACGGATACATACATATGCTTCTTCCACAATTACCCACTTAATTCATGAATCGAATGAGTGTTCACGGGTGAAAAAAAAACATTCCCCGGGGGTGAAATAATTCTGCTGATATGGGCATTGGTATGTGAAAACCGGGTGAATCGGTTCCCACTAGTGGATTCGTACCTGGTGCCTCGTGGCACACAAATTTCAAATTCACCTATGAATCTCTGTGTAGTGTAAATTTTCCTCGAATCAAACTGCGTAAATTATCCAATCGAGAATTATTATTAAATCCATAAAGATATGAAAATTCTGTTGATGCAAAAAAAAGGTTATCAGCTATTTGGTAATACGATTATATTCGCATTCCTGCAAATCATCAACTATGAATCATTTTTTCAGTCGCTTATCAGTTGATGAATGAACAAATTAGATACGTAATTTTTTATTCGTTATTCGTTATGAATCTTGAGTGATGAAAATTCATGTCAACAGCTTCCTGACAATGCTCTCCCCTTGATTTGCGTGATGGAATCCCATATGAGGATGAACGACCTCATGCCTCGAAACTTCAATTTTTTTATTAGCGAAGAGGAAGAAATGGAATTGAGAGAAAAAGGGAAAAAGTCGTTAAAAAGCGGGAGGAATAAAGAAAATGAGATGGAGCTCTCGGTTTGTTACAAGTATCGATTTATTTAACTCGGTCGTCAAGGAACTCGTGATAATAAAACTTCAAGGAAGAACCCGTGGTCGTGATAATCCACTCTCCTGTAGTTTTAGTCTTTTAGGTATTCCTTTTTTACCTATTTGTTTTATTTATGTCTCCCTCGTTCGTCACTGTCGGACGAATGGACAAGGGGGGGCTATTTATCAAAACACGACGATGTGGCGTGCAGAAAAATAATGATAATAATAATAATAATAATAATAATAATAACGACATCGGGGCAAAATGGAACATGGGTAAGATATTTCGAGAGTCATATGGGAGGGAGCGGAGGACTTATCAAAAGGGTCAAACAGTCATAAGGAACGCATGGAAAGTGGGGACAATCGTTGGGAGAGTTATTCTCCCAGGAGAGCCACTCTCCCCGGATAATTATTCTTCCAGGATAATTATTCTCCCAGGGGACTTACTCTCCCAGAAGTATTATTCTCCCAGGAGAGTGACACTCCCGGGAGGGTGACCCTCCCAGAAGAATTATTCTCCCAGGAGTATTATTCCCCCAGGAGAGTTATGCTCCCAGGAGAGTTATACTCCCAGAAGAGTTATTCTCCCAATAAAGCCACTCTGCCAGTAGAGTCACTCTCCCACTAGAGTCTCTCTCCCAGGAAATTCCCTTTCCCAGAAGAGTTACTCTCCCACTCGAGTCACTCTCCCAGTAGAGTCTCCCTCCTAGTAGAGTCACCCTCCCAATAAAGTCTCTCTCCCAGGAAATTTCCTCGCCCAGGAGAGTTACGCTCCCACTCGAGTCACCTCCCACTAGAGTCTCTCTCCCAGGAGAGTTATTCTCCCAGGAAATTTACGCTTCCAGGAGAGCTACTCTCCCTCGAGATTTGCTTCTCCTCTTGACATTTACAATCATAATGTTCAAACAGGAGAGTAACTTTTGAGAGAATATCTTACCTGGGAGAGTTGCCCTCCTAGGAGAATAGCTGTCCTGCTACAGTGGCACTCCCATACGAATTGTTTTCCTGGAAGAGTTGACCTCTCAGAACGAAAATTCGCAGAAACAATAACTCTTCCATGGGAGAGTGATAGGTGGATGAAATGCAGTTCATCCCTCATTTCACGTGGGAGAGTAACAAGTTTGGAAGAGCAGTTTGGGAGAGCAACTCTGTCACTTGACCCAAGTTTCGTAAATTCATAATCATAACTCATATTCTCATAAGCTAGATGCTGACTACGAATATGATAGCCCGTTTTTCGAAATCAGATCTATTCTCTTTATTTGCAATCACTCAATCGTATAAAATGAGATATCGTTGTAGAAAAAACACAATCATCTGAATCATAACATAAATATTTTGGCCAAAGTTATCAAAAAACAAACAATTAGGAACCCCTTTATTTTTTTTATTTATAGAAATTTAGATAACTAAATTTCTCAAACATCGAGCACTTCCGATAAGAAATGAATAATGAATGAATGTAAAACAAGTTGAATGAGAATAAACGTCACATTAACGCCCATATCAATTCTCCTAGACCACAGTAAAATTTATCATTGCAGCGAGAAAAGCGGGGGAACGAGTGGGACTGCATGTTGTCATATGTCTGTGGAAAGAAATTATGAATTATGAAAATAAAAGGGGGAAAAAAATATTGCCGGAGAAACTGAGGAGTGATAACGCGGGGCCGGGCGGGCATCGCTGTGAGACGACCCCGTCATATCAAAGTCCGCCGACGAAGCGCCAGTCATCAGCAAAATCCCTTATGCATATTTGTTCATGAGTATAAGATCATTCCTAAACTTCTTCAGGAATTCAAAATTTTTTCATTTCAATTTACGCGGAAAAAAAACTCTTGAGAACTCTTGAAAACTTGAAAAAAATTCTACTGATTTCACGATCTTTTCTTCTATTTTTGTGATCCTTGTGAAATAATCGATACAATATTTCTGGTTGATACTGAATGTCTCTCGAGTATGATAACAGGTATGACAAAATTTCGTCGAAAAACCGAGCGAATTCGCTGGGCAATTCTATTGAACTGTCTATTAGTTTCCAGACGATTCTATTTAAATATTTAAGAGAAAATATTCGGTAGGACAAGTCAATAGAATTTGATTTTTCTATACAACTTATTCCATTGAGATATTTTCTGTAGAATTTCCTCGGCTCCAATTTTGCAAATTTTTTTGATAAAAATTGAGACAATTTAGTCAAAGTTGAAACCTATTTCATTCACTCTTATTAACGAAAAGAAAATATCCTTCAGGCAATTTTTATAAAAATAAAATTTTCGTCATTCCCTTCTCAAAATGGGCAGCAATCGCCTTCTTCAAAGCTTTTTTGCCTCAACATCTTTAATAAACAGTCATTTATTTATTAAATGTACCCATTCTTTATAATACTATCATCTTTGCATGAGCCAATCTATTTCAAATATCACGTGTGAAAAAATTCAATACAAAAACCTAGCGAATTCGCAAAACAATTCTATTGGATTTCTATTATAATTTTTATTAGTTCTTGGTCGATTCTTTTGAAATATTCAGTAAAAAATATTCTATAGAAAAAATCAACAGAATTCTATTGTTCTGTACAGCTTATTTTATTGAAATATTTTTTACAGAATTTCCTCACTCAATTTCTCAATTATTTTTTTTAATTTTCTTGATAAAAAGAAGAGAAAAATCGAATTCTATTGACTTTTTATATAGAATATTTTCTCTTGAATATTTCAATAGAATCGGCCAAAAACTAATAGAAAATTCAATAGAAATCTAATAGAATTGTTTATCGAACTCGCTAGGTTTTTCTACTAAATTTTTTCGTGGGCGATGATCAGATCCTCTTCGTAGACGCTATTCATGTATGAAAAAATTTCATTAAAAAACCAAGTGAATTCGCTAGATAATTCTATTGGGTATCTATTGAACTTTCTATTAATTTTTGGCCGATTTCTATTGAAATGTTCAATAGAAAATATTCTATAGAAAAAATAGAATTCGATTTTTCCTGGCAGCTTATTCTATTGAGATATTTTCCATAGAATTTCCTCGGCTCCAATTCCCCAAGTTCTTTTGTTTGATTTTTTTAATGAAAAGAAAAACAGAATTAAAAAGACTTGGAAAATTTCAGCTGCAGAAATTCTATAGAAAACAACTCAATAGAATAAGTTGTATAGAAAAATCGAATTCTATCGACATTTTCTATTGAAATATCCAATAAAAAATATTCTATCGAAAAATTCAATAGAATTCGATTTTTCCTCACAAGATATTCTATTGAGATATTTTCTATAGAATTTGCTCGGTTCAAAATTCTCAAGTTTGATTTTGAATTGATGAAAAAAAAAGAAAAATTTGAGCCGAGGCTATTCTACAGAAAATATCTCAACAGAATTCGCGAATTCGCTAGTTTTTTCTGTAAACCTTTTTCGTTCGTGAAATACAACCCGACACACCTACTACCGATATTGAGAATAGGCAGATAATAAGGTCAACAATACGTAATCTCATTGCATCTGAGGCGACAGAACTTTGCTCCTTGGAATGAGAGCCGAGATTATAGTCCCGATGAAAAACTCAAACCTCCCTGTGCATTCAGCAACTGCATCTAATCGCAACTGTCTGTAAAATTCCCCCCCCCCCCGCCGCCAGTAAAAAAATTCATCACCTTTGATTTTCAATATATTCTGTACAAATACTATTACAATAGCTAAAAAATCCTTAAGTCTACCCTTAAAAAATTAATTTGTACAATATCATCATACAATAACAGATAAATCATCTCGTCAAAGAAGAAAAAAACGGCGTTTTCTCATGACAAAATGCTTTTGGACTTTCGCGAATAAAATTCCGACGTATCAGCGAGGCATTGCGATAATGCAGTGAAATGTTTTCCACTCAGTCCGCATCTCTTTCAGTCTCTCATTTTTTAATATCATTAAAACCTCAAGCATTACCCACACACTTGCAGCTCATCATCGTAAATTAAAAAAAAAATAATGAAAAAATCAAATCGATCCGTTTAAATACACGATAATAGTGACACTCATGACCCAAGACAGATCCACCATTAATGCCTCATTATCCCGACGAATGTCTCCACATTAAAACAAATTAATTAATTGTCTCTTATTTTCAAACTGTTTCGGAATTTAATTAAAACTCCCGGCAAATCAGATCGCGCCACAGTTCACTTGTATTGTCCGTACAAATCCCTATTTCACAGAGTGAAAAACAAGGACTTCAATAAATATTTCACAACATTTCGATAAATCAACTGAACCGACAATGCAAATGCAGCGGAGATTGAGCGATGGGAAAAGGGCATGGAGCTCTTCATTACCGACCGATTTATCGATGAATCGATTTCCCACCAAAAATTTCTGGATCTATTACCAGTCAATATAACAAACAAATTCAACACATGCATTTTCAACACTTGGCAATTTAACATATACAAATTTGACACGTGTGTGTGTGTGTGTATTTGAATTTTGTGTCACCTCAGTAATCCCTACTTGTGATAATAATTAAGAGATTAGTAACATGATCCCTCAGAGTATTCTCAGAGTACCTGAATCGTCAGCGTAATTGACATTCGAATAAGTATTGTTGATGATAATATTTTTTATCATTCCCGCCGCAACGATTCCGTAAATCACTACCTACAGCCGTGCTGATAAAAAATATCGTTCGTCACACGGCCAAAATATACGAAAACACCAAAATAATAATTGACGAAATAGTATATTTTGTTACTAGTGCGTAAAGTTCCACTTTTTCACACGCACGTGTAACACATCCTATTTTTTGTGGTACCTGCCGAGTTCACTGTTCGGAACGGTAGTGGGGGTAATGTGGTTGTTTTCGTACGCTCGTGAAGTTTACGCACGCGGTGCGGAAAACAACTGTTTTACGCACACTAAATCGTTTCGAAAAGTGCACTTTTGAGACAGATATCCCAAAATATACTATTTTGTGATTATGAGTATTGGGTGTTGATTTCAAAGAAACTGTGAAGTGTTGCCTAGTATGATATTATTTTTTGTGATTAGTTTAATTGTAATTCGATGTCAATTTATTGAATCTGCCGATGTACTCATTTAATGTGTTCATTTATTGCCGCAATACACTGGATTATCGTTCTTTTCTTTCGATATTTTATACTTCCTCACGTATCGATGCAATTCACTGTATTGTTCATATTTTTTTAATCTTTCATTTAATGAATTCTCATGCCAGAAGTGAATATTTATTGATTTCGATGACCCCGTTGATAATTTCATTTTAATTGCGTTGCAATTGCATTGAATTTATTTGTGTTAACATTTGCGTGTGTCATTTTGACCCGCGATCCCCAAATCACTGCACAACAACCGCCAACGGTGGATTGTGCTGTGTGCGTTCGCGAATGGCCCCAGCAATCCTCAGAAGTGGCAACTGAAGATGATAGTAAACACAATAGGGTAGCGGATCCCAGTAGACGAAGAGCGCTTCTCTCTTATCAATAGCGCAGCGATGCGGACTCGCCTTCAGACTCGACGCCTGTTTGATGGCACTGGAGAATGCGTCCCGTCCGTCGTAGGCTTCACCGACGAGTAGCGGGCCCGAATGCTGCCTGGAGAAGTGCCTGCAGGGCCGCCAGACCAGCCTCGGATGAACGCTGGTCAGGCAGACGTAGGGCATGCCGACGCCGACGCGGCACCCAATGGTGACGATTTCGTCGTCACCTGAGATTACGAGCCTGAAGCTGAGGTGTCCGTTGATCCTGCTGCTGAAGGACCTCGCGAAGAACCTGTCCAGCCACTGGGTGACGTCAGCGCGGACCTCGGGGATCAGGCCCCTGTCCTCGTCGACCCTGCAGGTCACGTTGGCCACGACCCTGGAGTCCTTGACGGTCGTGCAGGTGATGAAGTGCGGACCGCCGGGATCGCGGATCACCACCCACGGCCGCCTCTCGCTGATCTCCTGCCGCATGTTCCTGAACTCCTCGGCGTTGAGCGGCAGCTGGACTTTGGCTCGATCCCGCATGCCGGCCGGACCCGCCGCCAGCATCACGTGACGTCCCGACCTGAGGGCGCCGGTCTCATAGAGGGTGGTTACATCCTCGGTGGACCTCAGGACGAAGTGGATCGGATTAGTCAGCCCCAGCAGCCTGCACCTCCTCAGGAGCTCCAGGGGGTCGTCCAGGGCGGTGACCTCGCAGGCACCTGGGACGAAGCACTCGCATCCGGCGATCTCCAGGTGCGGTTTCGCCAGAGCGTCGTAGTACGCCGCGTTCGCTGCTGACACCGGAATGTAGTACACCGCCTTCTCCTTCTCGACGATGGTCTTCAGGGCCTTCACGTACTCGACAGCGCTGCCGGGTCCCGGCTTCGGGACTGTGTAGAACTTGGAACAAGCGGTTGAGAATCTCGCGAGACTGAAGAGGCCCTCCACCTCGCAGATGACGACGCGCGCACCTGCCTTGTGGAAGTTTCGGGCCAGGTGGACTGCTTGGACTGTGCTGCCACCGCTGATCAGGACGCAGCGCTTGCTCCTGGCGAGTTCCGAGGCTGGGGTGTAGAGCAGCATCAGGAACCACTTGAGGAGGGTCAGGGGGAGTTGGAGAATCACCACGAAGAGGCAGAGCCAGGCGGACGCCCAGAGCGCTGGCGCGCGGATCGTGAAGACGACTGCCTCGTAGAATCTGGAGATCAGGCTGAAGAGGAGGCTGAAGTACCAGCTGACGAGGCGCCTCGGGGAGAGCAGGGACAGGAGGATCGCGAGGAGGGTGACCTCCTGGGGTCGCGGCGGCTGGTTCTTCGCGCTGGAGGGAGGCACCTCCTGGCGACGCCTCGGGGGTCGCGGCTGCGAGGAGGACTGCGACCTGGTGGAGGTGGAACTTGCGGCGAAGGTCGATTTAGAGCGGTGCGCGGTCCCAAGGTGCGACGACTTGGGAGGGAAACTCGATATGGGGGAGCTGGAGAGGGTCGGGGAGGCACTACTGCTCCGCGACGGCGGCGGCGACGGGTAGAAACGCGTCATGCTGTCACTGGCACACGCCGGCATCTTCAGATTTATTTATTTTTTGTCTGAAGACTATTCGATGGCGACGGGTGGTTTGCGCACTAGGGGTTGGTTGTCGTTCTTTTTGCGAAGTCCATGACTAATGTCTTTGGTAACGGCAGGGTATTCAGCTCGGGGAAGTTGAATTTTTATGCAGATTCCAACATTTTTGGGGAGAGTTCACGATTTTTAGGGGTTGTCGGAACTTTCGACGGATGGCTGATGGGCTTCAGGTACTCCACTGGCTGTGCACGCGACGTTTGTAAACTGAGGCAGACGGATGAGATACACGGTCTCTTATGTGGTCTGCATCCCGAACGCACTATGAACCGAGAGTGGCGGCGAGGCTTATCTAATCTCTGAATACCGCTTTATACAATTTTAGCGAGAGAATCGTGGAGAGTCTGTGCCGAAAATGAAAGTCGCTGGAAAATGTTGGAGGATTTGGTACACGAAACGTTCCACAGGAATTTCTCACTAATGACTTTTATGGGTAGTTATCAATCTGTGAAAAATTCCAGACGTGAAGGAAATATTATTTGGTTTGATTAATACGAATAATCATCAGAGTTGATTAATTGTCTGTAAAAACGCGTGGAAATTTTCAGCGCTATTTATTCGATTCAAATGGTTGTTTGAATTCAAAGGGATTGGTAATATGTCATGCGCGGAGAAGGTAGGGAGCTACATTATTGGTAGAGGAGTCTTGATAATGTTTAAAAATCGGGGAAATTACCAAGTCGTTTGAATATTCAGTAGCGAAGCGGTAAAACGGTTCAAGTCGATTTTGACTATTGGTCAGTTTTTAATGAATAGCTCGGAATCCAAAGCGAATAGCAAAATTTTTGTTATAACCTTTTTTGTAGAGTGAATTAAGAGCTACAGAAAAGGTCATTATAAAAAATCTGCTATCTAGCTTAGAGTCGGAGATATACTTCGAAAACTTGACTAAGGATATTTGAGGACGATTGCATTCAGTTTCTCACTGGGATTGTTCAATAAAAATCGACGACAGCAATCCTCTTCATTCTAATTTTCTAATCTTCACCATCTAATCTCACTGAATACCGCTTTTACACTTTTAGCGAGAGAATCGTGGAGAGTCTGTGCCGAAAATGAAAGTCGCTGGAAAATGTTGGGGGATTTGGTACACGAAACGTTCCACAGGAATTTCTCACTAATGATTTTTATGGGTAGTTGTCAATCTGCGAAAAATTCCAGACGTGAGGAAAATATTATTTAGTTTGATTAATACGAATAATCATCAGAGTTGATTAATTGCGAGCCCGGAGGGTTAGAAAAAAAGCAGCCATTTTTCTCTGTTATTTTATACGTATTCTTCAAATGATGGAAAAGGCGTGTGCAAAGTTTCAGACTGCTGGGGAACATGGTTAATTTATTATGAATTTTTGAAAAAGTGGTCATTTAACCTGAATTTTCTGAATTTTCAGTGAAACCTGAAATTTCATGATTTTTCCCCCTAAATAGTCAACTAGCCATTTTTTTTTGTATTATTTTTTTCTAACAGTCTATAATGTAGTCTGGACCAAACTGTAAAAAACCCTTGGATATCCTTTAAAAAACATCAATTTCCAAACTCTAAATCGATGTTTTTGGTCTTCCCAAATGATGTTCCATCGAATTCAAGCCGGTCCGGTCACCTGTCAACTATAACCACCTAAAAAGTATTCAATTCTGGATAAACAATTAGTTACTAAACTATATAAACTGCATTCCTAAACTATCCCAAATTATTCGCGACTGATAGAAATTGGTTTCATTCAAAAATTAATTATTCACATTTAATTAACTATTCATCTAATCATTAAAATTAATCGTCCGAATTCGAATCATTCGAATAGATTGGCATTGTCATGCGTGGAGAAGGTAGCGATCTGCATTATTGATCGAGTGATCTTGGCAACGCTGGAAAGTCCGCAACACCGCAAAAACGTTTGAATATTGGAGGACAACGGTTGCATCCAATTCTCGCCGGGCGTTCAGTTGATCGAAGGCAGCAGTTCTCTTCATTTGTTTTCCCCCAAATATTGCAGAGCGAAAAATGGGACGCGCGAAGAAAGAGAAGACAGAGAAGCCAGCGGAGCCCGAAAAACCGAAGGCTCCAAAGCTCAAGTGAGTGAATCCTCCATTTCTCGATGATTTTTCGCCTTTTAAATGCGTAAAAAATCATTCCTGACATTTTGTGTTCCAGGAAGTCGAAGAAGGTCGAGGAGGAGGAGGAGCCACAGGCCCCTGAGGAGGACAAGGATGACATTATTGCTCGTCTCCAGGAGGAGGTGAAGCTCCTGAAGATCGAGGTGAAGACTCTGCGAAAGCATGTGAAGGCTAGTCCACAGGCTCCAGACACAACAGCTAAGAAAAAGGCCACTGAGGCACCTGGCACACCCAAAGGGAGAAGGTCCTCCACTGCTTCCATCAAGCCCAAGGACAAGGGCTGCTCCTGCAAGGGCAACTGCTCCAACAAGATTTGTGGATGCGTCAAAAAGGACTTTTATTGCCTACCAACATGCAAGTGCTCTGAAGGATGTCGTAATCAGGTGAATTAATTGGCTTCAGGTGGTTCACGCCATTTTGGTTTAGCATTTTTGATTTGTGGAGATTGGGGCTGGGCTCGCCTGGATGAGTCATAAGATTTTCGTGAATTGGAATTGGTTTTGATTTGAGGCTGGTGTTTTTCAGTTCAGTTATTTTCAGTTTTTGAGGGATATCTCCGAATCTAGGGGAGATAACGAAATTTTTGTAATGACCTTTTTTGTGGGGGGCTTTGAGGGCTACAAAAAAGGTCGTGATGAAAATTTTGCTAGCTTCACTGGATTTCGAGATTTTCGTTGAAAACCGGGCAATTGTCAAAGTCGATTTAAAATGTTTTATTTTTGTTGGCAATTGCTGTTGAAAACAAGGGGTTTTAGTGGGAAAGTTTCATATGCCCTGTGGCCCTTGTGATCCCTTTCATTGGATTTCTGACAAAAATGTATTTTTATATTTTTTTAAAGTCATTTATTCGAGATTATTTAATGTTTAAGGGAATGAGAAAAATTTGAACCATTGAGAAAAATAAGACTAGTTGGAAAAATTCGGCAAAGATGCTGAATAAATAATCTGATTATTTAGTCTCATTTTCAAGTTTTGAAGAACAGTTTAAAAATAAAAATTGATTTGTGGGAATTCACTGTGTCCATTTTTAGCTATTTATAATTGAAGACGATTTGATTAGAGGCTGTTTATTTTTTAGTTCAATTTTACTCTTTTTTTTTTTCAATTGTTCATTTGTCTTGAAAGTGACGGATTTCGTATTTAAAGAAATGAGAACAATTGCCTAGTTGAACAAATTTGGAATCTCTGAAAGGCACTGAACAAATGATGGGGTTATTATGAATTTAATCTCCTCTTGACATGTTGGAAAATACTTTAAAATGAAGTTTTGTTTGTAAATATTCACTCTGGAAATTTTTAGTTATCAATAATTAATAACGATATGATTTGAGGTTTCTTGAGTTCAATTTTTCGTTTTTCCTTCAATTGGTGATTTCTCTCGAAAATGAGGGATTTTTTGAGGAAATGTCAAAATATATTTTTCATAGGTAATTGAATTTCATAAAACAAATGACTGCTGATATTTTTTCTAAAATCATTCCTTCTCGAAATGATTTGATGATAGTAAAAAGATGAAAATTTGCTTGTTTTTCCATTTTCAATTTAGTAACGATTAAAAATTATGTAAAAATCAATGTTTTTCATGAATTCTAAATGCTAAAAAAGACTGAACATCTCTTCCTATCAGATCAAATCCATTGGTTTAGAATGCTTGAATAAATAAATAAATAAATCCCCTTAATAGAGATAATTAATAATAACACCCAACAAAGCTCTAAAAATCACTCGATCCAGTTATATGTCTCCTCTTCCCCCTAAAATCAATTTTATTCCACAACCTCATGAACTTTTCCCTCTGCAAATTCTCATGTTGACATCCAAACGCCTTTCCCCTATTTCCCCCCTCGCTAATGCCATTTTGTTTTGACTTTCCTAGGACCCAGGCAGCGACAATGAGGACAAGGAAAACAAGAATGGCGAAACAGAGGGTGAAATCGAAGTTGCCAGCTCCCCATCAGTCTTTGAGGCCTCCCCAGATGTGCTCAGAGCAACTGAGAACCAACGAGGAAAGCCAGCAAAGGATTCCCTCCAAGAATTCAACCCCATGGAGCCTCGTCGCCAGCTGGCACGCAGTCCAGCTCCTTCAAAAGCCCCAAAAGACACCCAGAAATCAAAGCCCTCTCACCCTGCTCTCGCCGAGAAACCCCTCCCACCCCCCAAAGACGAGCCCGAGGAAGAAGAATTGCCACCCCCAGAAGGTTCGGTACTAGACTATTTAGAATTTTAAAAAACCAACAACAATAATAACTAAGGATGAACATCAACGTTGTAGAGATCAACGTCGCTGAAGTTGACTGGGAGAAACACAAGGCACAGCTGGTTCAGTGCTCCAAGTGCAGCAGAAATTTTTACGCTTATCGACTCAAAAAACACGAGAAGTCATGTATTAAAGTTTGAATGTTATGATTAATCTTATTTTCTATATAATCTGATTTTTTATCGTCTTTGTCGAGTTTAGAATAAGGAATACGATATTACTACTACGATATTATTTGTCTTCTGGAATTATTTGAATTCATGAATGAATTCATGAATTTTATCGGTGGAACATTCGTTTTGTTGCTTTTATTTCATCAGAGGACGAGAATTCCTTGGGTCTAAGGAGTTTTCAATCTGTTTTAATCAATAAAATCAACATTTTTTTAAATAGATTTGGGGTTCATTCACTATTCAAATAATTCCAGAATAATCAATTCGATTATATCATTATTCTATTGAAGGTTAATATGAAATTATCATGGTTGTAAGATCAAACTGGCGTAAATTAAAATTTGAGAGATATGATCAATCAATTTTTTTATCGTCTTTCTGAAGTTATTCAAATAATTCCAAAATAATTATTTAATTTATGTCATCATCACATTGAATATTAGTATGAAATTATGGAATGTGTGACTGTAATAAAAGAAGGTAAATTAAACTTTGAGAGTTATGATCCATCTCTTTTCTTATTGCCTCCATGAATTTATCGCCAATTATGCTCTTTATTTTTTAATATTGAAATTCATGAACGACGGTTTTCGAATTTTATCGGTGGAACATTCATTTTGTTGCTCTTATTTCACCAGATGACGAAAATTCTTTGTGTCAAAGGACTTTTCAGTCTGTTGTAATCAACAAAATTAACGTTTTTTTAATAAAATTGGGTTTTATTGACTATTCAAGAAATTCCAGAATAACCATTTCGATTATATCATTATTATATTGAAGGTTAATATGAAATTATCATGGTTGTAAGATCAAACCGTCGTAAATTAAAGTTTGAGAGATATGATCAATCAATTTTTTTATCGTCTTTCTGAAGTTATTATCAATAGGCTCTTTTTTGGAACTAGTTGAATTTATAAATGAGACTTTTCGCATTTTATTAATGGAAAATGCAGGAGTTATCAATGTTTTTTAATCAACGAAATGCATCACTATTTGGAGAATTAATTAGGGTTGATTCAAATAATTCCAAAATAATTATTTAATTTATGTCATCATTACATTGAATATTAGTATGAAATTATGGAATGTGTGACTGTAATAAAAGAAGGTAAATTAAACTTTGAGAGTTATGATCAATCTCTTTTCTTATTGCCTCCATGAATTTATCGCCAATTATGCTCTTTATTTTTTAATATTGAAATTCATGAACGACGGTTTTCGAATTTTATCGGTGGAACATTCATTTTGTTGCTCTTATTTCACCAGATGACGAAAATTCTTTGTGGCAAAGGAGTTTTCAGTCTATCTAATAAAAAAATTAACGTTTTTTTTTATAGAATTGGGTTTTATTCACTATTCAAGAAATTCCAGGATAATCATTTCCATTGTATCATTATTCCATTGAAGATTAATATGAAAGTGTCATGATTGTAAGGATAAATCGTAGTGAATTAAAGTTTGAGAGTCATGATCAATCTATCTTTCATCGTCTTTATAAATTTATTATCAATTACTTTTTTTTGAAACTATTCAAATTTATTAATGACAAGTTTCTCATTTTATCAATTGAACATTCGCTTTGTTAGATGATGAGATTTCTTCATGTCAAAAGACTTCACAATCTGTTTTGATCAACAAAATTCATTTTTTTTTAGAGAATTTATTGGAGTTTATTCATTATTGAAATAATTCCGGAGAAATGATTTCAGTTATGTAATCATTCTATCGCAGATTAATATGAAATTGCCACGATTATAATGCAAAAATGTCATGAATTGAAGTTTGAGTTGTGATCAATCCATTCTTTCATCTCCTTTATAAATTTATTAACAATTAAATTTTTGTTTGGAATTATTCAAATTTATTAATGACAATTTTCTCATTTTATCCATTGCGCATTTATTTTGTCGCTCTCATTTTATCAGATGACGAAAATTCTGGCAAAATTCATTGACAAAAGAGTTCTCAATCTGTTTCAATCAACAAAACGTATCATCATTTAAGAAATTAATCAGAGCTCGTCTACCATCTAAATAATTCCAGAATAACAGCTATAAAAACATTCAATCGAAAACCTTAATGAACTCGCTGGGAAATTCTACTGGAATTCCCCAGAAATTCTATAGGGATTCTATCAAAATTCTAGAGAATTCTCGTTAAAATTCTATTTGTTTTTTTCACCGATTCTATCAGATATTTGATAGAAAAAAGTTGATAGATTTTGATTTTTCTATTTGAATTCTTCTCTTGAGTTTTTTTCTATAAAAATTAGTGGGCACGGATTTTCCAAGTTTTTCCTGCGATATTTTGTTTTATTTTGCATTGCAGGATCCGAGTGAAAAAAACTTTAAAAATTCATACCCAAGTACTCTTATAGAAAAACTTCCAAGAGAATATTTACATAGAAAAATCAAAATCTATTGACTTTTTTCTACAAAAATCTCATGGAATCAGCGCACAAAACAAATAGAATGTTAACGAGAATTCCCTACAATTTTCTAGCGAAATCAGTCAGTTTTTCTACTGAATTTTCTCATACGTAAATGACCTCATAAAAACAATTTCTTCCAAAAATTAATCTAAAATTATCCAGGCCTGTGCGACTATAATAAAGAACACTAGATAACAAATGGACAGTCATGTATAATATATATTTATTTCATTCATCTTTATTTCCTTTGGTATGTATAATCAATTTATAATCTACTGATCGTGCTCTGTGTCTGGGCGATAAAAGCCATCGGGTGCTATGTAACCATAACTTCCTCTTTATTATTCAATTGCTTGCGTCATTATATACACTTCAAGATATTCAGTGGCTATTAATCAAAATCATGTTTATTTTCCGTTTAATGTAACAAATTAGTTGATTTTTATTATTCATCATTCTCTCAGCTGGTATAGTATATTATTCACATGTACCATTGCTACAGTTATCAGAAAAAAAATGATTTCCCTCGATTTTAACAAATCATCTCTCAATTTGTAAACAACACTGAGACCTTAATTGATGGAAAAAAACCGAATGTAATATCACAATTAATTGAAATGATTGTTATAATGAAGAAATACATGAAATCTGACTTTATCGGAAATTATATAATTTTTGATTAAAACAAAATTATAACATCGAGATGCGATAAAAAATGTCCTTATATACAATTCAAAATATATTAAAATCAATTTATAATACTGTCGAATATTCCTAAAAAAATCGATAATCCATACTGATTCGTTAATTCTGTTGGAAAAAAATCGGATAAACGTAGAATTAAAGCAATCTGACGAAATTCATACAAAAGGCACCGACACACACTCGTGACTAGAAACTATCCTGCTGTGCCTTTATATCGAATAAATTTTACACAGTAAAATATGCGTATGTCGACGAAACACTGTCACAATCTCATTTTACCAACGATAAAAAATCCTAAAATGTCAATTTGCGAAAAATAATTTCAGAAAGAGTAGAATAAAAATGCAATCAATGAAAAAATGACTGACTTTTCCCCTTTGCATGCCTAATTATCCATTTAATTCATCTTCACTATTCTGTGGGCTTGAACATTCACTAATTATTCCTCTCAATCCCCTCTATCAACTATCCCTCATCTAAGATATTCAATTCAACTAATTCATAATGTAACAATAGAGAATATTGATCGTGTTTTATAATTTTCTTTATACAGCACTGATTCAGCCTTTTTTCTGTGATACATTTGGCTTCTCTTTGATGCAACGGGGGACACCGTTAATTAATACTTCATTCTTGAATAATTTATCATCCTTTAGAATTTATCGGCTTCAGAAATCTTCGGAGAATGGTTCAATCCATTGATCGATAGTCGATTGTCACTCGAAAATTTCCCATGCCCTCTCATCAATAACTCATGTCTCAATAGGTCTTGATTGTTATGCACTAATGTCTACATAATTCCACATTAAATTCTATACACACGTATGATAACTCTAGTCTAAGCCGTTTACGTTTCTCATTCTCATTATTTTTTTGTATCAAATTTTCCCCTCATTTTTTGCTTTTTATGGAATTTTTATCATTTTTTTTTCAGATGAATTTTTCTTAAGGTATTTGTTCACTTTATTATTTTGTTCAGACATTTTATGCGAATATGGTATTGTCTATGATAGCACAGTGTCTTGAAATGATTGATAAATCAACTAAAATAAATTTATGAAATGAATAAAAATTGTCAAAAGAAATAAAACTTACAAGAACCGTAAATTAATAATTCTCATTAAAACATCCCTCAATGAAAATAAAATTTAAAAAAACTTATTGGAAAATAATTCGTTACGAGACGAGTAAAAAAATCACAGATTGTAAGTAATGCATCAGCCCTTAAATCCTAACATTCATGATTATACATTGTACAGAAATACGATTAACATCATCCCCATTGGGGAACAGAAACAAATAATTCTGTAGGCTCATCTATCAACGATCCCTATCAACCTATTTTTCTTTATATTTCTCTGAGAAACAATGATGAGAAAAAAAAAATTATCAATCTTCGACAGGGCCACGACTGAAAAATCATCACATCGAAGATATCCAATTTCAATAAACGGTGTTGTTTCAATGAATTAATGAACTCTGTGAAAATATGATACTCACGTAGATTGGAATTGCCTCGATAATAAAATCATCTGGAAGGACATTTGGTGGTTTCATTAGAGTCATCTAACTACGTAGAAATCTGGCTTTGGAATTCAGGTATTAGGTATTGTTGCTTTCCATTGAATTCTGGGATCTCAGGGAGGCGTAGCATCCCTGGCAGACACGTACAGGCTTCAATATTCCTAGTCGTGATATTTTGGATTCAAATCTGCTGCATCTACACCCAAACAGAGAACGATAATTGTGAATAACACAATTTTTTTACATCATGTCAAGATATAATTTATGTCCGAATAGGAATTCACGTTTAACCCTGAATTCATGTCCAAACATGAATTTATGCACAGATATCAGTTCAGATCCAGATTTAAATTCAGATTCAGACTTGACTTCATAGTGAGACAGGAATTCATACTTCGATCTGAATTCAGGTCAAAGTATGAATTCCTGTCTAATACCAAAATTGGATTTAGGCCATATTTTTAAAAATCATGATTGTTGAATATGATTTTTTTAATCAAGTCCAGACATAATTTCTGACCGGACAGGAATTTACGTTTAAACCTAAATTCAGGTCCAGACTTCAATTAAGATTCAGACCTGATTTCATATCGAGACAGGAATCCATGCCCACGTCTGAGTTCATGTCCAGAAATGAATTCCTGTTCATACCAAAATTCAGGTCCAGACCGGATTTATGTTCAGGCACGATATAAATCCCGTCGGGGTCCGATTGTTAAAAATCATGATTTTTGGACATGATTTTAAAAAAATCATATTCAGATTTAAATTCAGGTTCATACTTGAATTCATGGCCAGGTATGAATTCCTGTCTATATCGGAATTCAGGTTCTTATCTGATTAACGCCCAGACGTGAATTTATTATAAGACCAGAATTCAGGTTTTTATCGAACCCAAGTTCTGACCTGAATTCCGATTATGTGATCTAAGGCCAGGCTTGAATTTATTCTCAAACCAGAATTCAAATTCTTATCTTATTCAAGTTCGACATGAATTCCTGGTCATGCCTGGATTCCTGCACATTCCTAAATTCGTGTTCAGGCATGAATTCCCGTCCGGATCTGAATTCTCGCCCGGACCTAAATTCTTGTTTATATATGAATGACTGTTCAGACCTGAATTCATACCTAGATGCCTTCTGCGTAATATCTAGATGACACATAACCTACGCAAACAAAAGAAAAATTCCTTTTCTCAAAAACCAAAATGAACTCACTTAGAACAGAAGACTTGGCCGCAATTCCTGCAGTGATGCCTCCTCTCATAAATATTAAACCGGACTCCACACCCCACACAAGAATCTGCCCCTTCATCCTTCAACCAGTGATCAGCAACAGTTCTCCCAGGCTGCTCACAAACACTCCACGAGAAAACCCTCCCCCTGGTGTCCCCCACATAAACAGTCCTGTGATCCCTGGAGACAGCGAGAGCAGCAATGGAGGCAGGCTCCGCATTATCCTTTCTATCATACGCCGTGTGCATCGTCAACTTGCTCCTGAAAACAAGCTGTCTCTGCCACTTGAACCCCTCCCTTAGGATATTCTGAGGATTGATCCTCTTGGGTTTGGTATCTGCCTCGTTCACCATCACGAAGCTATCGGTGAGACTGGTGTCACTCTTGCTGGTCCTGAGAGCTCCCTCCGAGTCGACCGGAGCGCTACTAGCTTCATCCACTCGTGTCCCCTCGCTATCCGCCCTCCCCCCACCCTCGCTCTTCCTAAACATGGGATTCCCCCGACTCTTTCTCCTCAATACAACCGTCGGTGACTGAGCACTTCTCGACGAGCTCTTATGACCGGAACCATTGCTTGATTCATTGTCAGAGCACTCCTCCTTCTCCTCATGAACCCTGAGGGCTTCCTTGGAGCCCTCAGCCTCCGACAAACTACTCTCAGATCCACTCTTCATCAGCATCCCAGACTCCTCCGCAGAAATGCTCATCTGTTTCACCAGTTCGTGAACCCTCTTCTTGGTGTTTTGCGTTCTGTCCTGTTCCTCAGTCAGCTGGCGTTTAGTCTCTCTGACGACGGTTTCCTCGGGTTTGTCCTCCTCTGCGGGTACCTGAACGTAATCCATGGACCACATCCTGGCGACGCCGTCAGTGGACCCCGTCATAACAACGTTCTGCGAGTCCCACTCGTGTGTCTGGCTGAAGGCAACACAGAGGATCTGCTGCATCCTGTCAGCTCGACCGACGCATGTGTTGACACTGGCTAGCTCCTCCCCGTTGATACTCCAGACGTGCAGCCAGGTTGCTGCACACGTGGCGATGTCACCTGTCAGATCGTTAATGGCGACTGCAGCCACCGGTCCAGCATGGCCTCTCAGCTGCCTTACGAAGAGGCATCTCGAGAGGTCCCAGATGATGGCTGTGCCATCTCTGGAGCCGGACACGATGACGTTGTAAGCTGGAGAACACGCAAGACAGGTGACTGCTTCAGTATGACCATACAGACATTGCTTTATCGATAACTGACGCTTCGAGTACTCCCAGACCGTCACCACCGAGCTGGTACCGGCGGTCACAATCAGCTTGGAAGACGGACATACGCAGGCGACAATCTCTCCGCTGCTCTGCATCATCGCTTCGCAGACGAATATTGCTTTTTCAGAGTCGTAATTTCCTATTCTCAGAGAGTGATCGGCGAAACCCCAGGCGACGTACTTGTTGAAGGACGGGGGGATTAAGCATTTGTTCTGCTCCACCGCGAGAACAGACTTGTCGACGTGGAGGATCTGGCCCACCGGCCCCTTGAGTTCCTTGATCGGTTGCAATGAGGGCTTCAAGTTGTCTAGATTGTGGAAGAAGAGACGGTCAGACGCTGTGATGCTGAGGCCCGGGGTTATCGGCCCGGGGTCGATCACCGAGGTTCTTACACTCATCTTCTTGCAGGGGTGGGGCTTCTTGAACAGCTGTTTCGGGATCTGGCCGAAGTTGTTGATGAATCCTATGGTGGCGTTCTTCTTCAAAGGATCATCGATGTTGTAGATGTCAACGTTGCCCTCGTAGAACAGATGGTGAAAGACGTTGACAGCGTCCACAGCTGCCGGACCGTTCTGCTTGTACCCGAAGATCAGGTCGATCCAGTGGTGGAGGTTCTGGGAGACGTAGTCACATTCCAGTGCTAGTCTATGGACCCTGATGAACTCTCGGGGGTCCTGTTTGGCCCATGGTGGTAGGACGATGTCTCCGAGCTGAACCCCTGACTGCTTCGACCCCAGATCGAAGTGGTTAGAGTTCTCCAGGAACTCAGGAAGGTAGAAGAACTCGGGAATCAGCTCCTTGACATCCGCCATGTTGTGCTTTGATGCAGACAGCCAGGCCTCCTTGACACTATTGAACATTCTGTCAGCCAGATCGAAGTGCCCTCCCTGGAGCCGCAGGAAGTGCTGAGTGAACGGCTCCATCCGAACGAGATACGAACAGACGATCATCGCTGAGGAGTAGTGGGTGCCGAAGTGGTACGGAGGTGTCTCCCCGTGTGGGTCGTCCCACTCCTTGTACCTCTTCTTGAACTGCAAGAGTCTTTCAGGGCTTTGAGCTCCCATCGGCTTCGTAAAGTCCCTGAACGTCGAGGGATCATTGAAGTCAATCTCCTCAGTGTCATAATCAGCTAGGATCCAGGGGAAGATCGGGTATTGCATCAGGTCGTTGTAACTCCGGCCTGCCAGGGTGTTCAAATGCATCAGATACTGGAAGTTGGAGATTTCCCCTCTGACCCAACGTTGCGTGACAGATGTCTCTCCAATGAGATTAGACAAGAGTCCTGTTGCTTGTTCCACATTAGCTGTCCTCTTCTGTCCCGCTACGGACTGATGTGCGCTGTCAGCGATTGCCGTTGCGAACGTCATGAACCTCTGGTACACCTTGTTCCTGACTTTCCTCGGGAACGCCAGGAGGTAGTTTCGTCCGTCCCCAGAGAAAACTTCTAGCGCCATCGGCTGGAGAAGGTACCTTCGCTTGTGGACCTCTCTGATGTCTTCGTAATTGAACTTAGAGCACTGCCTCATGGCGCGTGACCTCCGGGGAGACCCCGGAGATGGTAGAATAGGTTCGTAGGCGTCCGGAAGGCTCTCGATGTCCCGAATCTCCCGGCTCTTCAGCAGGGTAAACCCATCGATCACGTAAAAGTGTTCCTTTCCGAAGAGTAACAAGCCTTCTGTCGTGTCCAACCCTTGGATCCTAGCGCACCTGAACATGTGGCTGATCTTCTCGTGTTCTTCAAGCAATCTCAACAAGGTTTGATTATCAGGCACAGCCTGGTTCTCCTCCTCCTGTTCATTGTCCTCAGTGGTCTCGTCAGGCTCGCTGGCATGGCGTTCCAGTGTGCAGGGGACCATCGGAGGCTCGCTCTCAGTCGATCCTTCATTGACGTTCAGAGGGGTGTCATCAATCACGGGATCCCGTTCTCTCTCGAACATCCCTGAGTTGTTCCCCAGTTGCTTCAGGTAGTACTCCTTGCTGTCATTGCTCGAAGCCACCTTGTACTTCAGCTGTTTATTATCGGGATGATCCAGCTCCGGGCGGTAGGGGTAGTGAATATAGAAGAGATCGTTCTTCATCATCTTCTTGCGCATCCTGCATGGGCCCTCGGTCATGTCCAGCATCCATTTGTCGAGGATTGTGGGGGTGGGAGGGCCCCACAGACCCCGCTCCCTCGTCAATTCGGTTTCTGTTTGCAGCCATTCCTGGTAGACGTATCGCTGAGTGTGTTGGTACGTTTGCTGCTGCTGTAGTTTCTTAGAAGCCGCTAGTTCTCGGACTAGAGCTACGTGTTGCTCGGTCCACTGGGCGACTGTGCTGTGGTGGAGTCTCAATCTCGGTCGGATGGACTCTTCCTTCCTGACTTTTGTCCTGCTGGCTAATCGTGTAAGACCCCCCGTCACTTTCTGGATCTTCGATTGAATCTGGTTGTGGAGTTCCCAGGGGCCCCTGTACGAAGCCTTTCTCTCTAGAACCACGTAGTTGAGCCAGAGCCTCGTCGCCTGTTCGTGAACTAACTCTCGCACCACTGAGAGCTCCGGGGCCCTTTCGTTTCCGATCGGCGGGGGGAGAGTGATCTTGAAGACTTCTTCGATCGCCGGTTTCTTGCAGACGTACAGCTCCTCCCAGACACGTGTGGCAGCCACCGCCATGAGATTGTGGCCTTGGTGTGAGGTCAGACGGTCGTCACTGGACTCTACCTGAGGATTGACGTGCCACGTGGTCTTCATGTTGGTGTCCAGCATGATCTTGATGTCTGCTGTCAGCTGAAGCAGGCAGTATGTCAAACAGCTGATGAATTCGGGCTCGTGGTTGCCAGCGCCGAAGACCAGGAGACGGTGGGTCGTCAGCTTGTGGAGGGCCTCTAGCACTGCCATCTGATCAGCGATGGAGTCTGTTGTTCTCGACAGCAGGAAGAGAATCGTTCTGTTGAGACACTGGTGGAGACCCTCCATACTGACAGCTCCTGGTCGTCTTTTGGCTTGGCCAATAAGTTTGACTATGAAGTCGAAGATCTCGTGGGGGTCCTTCGTCAGCGCCCCTTGCCAGAGTTTATCCACTATCCTCGCAGCTACGTAACAGACATTACTCGTGATGTTGTTGGTGGACCCTCCAGGAACGACAGGCAATGCTGCCTGCTCGCCGATGAGAACATCAGCAGCCAGAAGATGCTCCATAAGAATCGATAGGATTTCGGTCTGGTATCTCGTCTGCTGACCAGTGGAGGCGTACTCCGGCCAGGCCTCCAGGACGAGATCGATGACCCTTGGGGACTTTGCTGTGACAGGTAGTGACAAGGAGTCAACGACGATGACTCGAAGGAAGTCCATCACGAATTTTCTGGCTGAATGATTCGTCAATCCAATGTCCTTGGAGGGTGACCTCACGAGGACTGGTTCTTGGTCGTCAGCTGGTGTGCTGGCACCACTGCTGTCTTGAGAACCACTCAAAGGCTTCGGGAATAGGGTCCCTGCGAGGGCTCCCAGTACCTCAGCCGACATAAACACCTGCATAAAGTCCGTGAAGTTATGATAGAGGAAGAATAGAAATTGGATGATGGTTACAGGGTAGTCGTTCAGCCACTCCGGTATACCATCCGGTGAGTTGAAGTGCATGTTGAGCATGGTTCTGACCATAGCGAGGAGTGTAACAACAGCATCTGGACAGAGATTGATCTTAGATGCAAATGATGATAATGAGTGATTGGCGGGTACTCCAAACATGAAGTTCCAGACGTTATCAAGCTCGAGTTTGGAGTCAGCTGGCAGTAGTTTGATGGGTTGTCCCATCATCAGGGCTATAAAAAGGAAATAAAGTTCTGGGACAAGGTCGACGTGTTGAGGTAGTAGCCATCCCAGATGCTGAAAACCTGGAACGTGAAGACCCGAGGGTTTGACCTCTCCAGGGGCATTTTGTTGCTGACAACCAAGGGCCATTGCCATCTTATTATGATCGGTGTGTCTTAACCAGCCGCCGTTACTGGTACCGTCCTTGAATTTCTGGAGAATCGGTTGGACCGAACAGATCGCCACGAGGATCCGCAGTCCCCAGACGACTGTCGTACTGTGGAGACCAGGTTGGAGGAACAAGAGAACCCAGTCGAGCCCCAGAACCTTTGCCAGTTCGTCGCACATGGTGGCGTTGACCTTGTTCCCGTTGAATAACAACGAATGAAGGAGCTGGAGACATCTGTTCCTCAGTAGAATGATCTCGCCCTCTCCCTCCTTCGGTCCTTCGTTCTCCCTCGGCACGAGATGCTTCTCCGACATGACTGGCAGTGTGGCCACGATGAACTGACCGAACCAGAGGAGGTCAGCTTGCCTGGGCTGCGCCAGAAGAATACTCAAAAGTGCCAGCAACACCTGCCTCGTGGAGTTCTGCTTCACTTCGCTGAGAATGTGAAGGAGTTTATGAACGAGTTGAAGATCCCTCATGAGTCTCAGGTTGGTTCGCTTCTCGTTGGACTCTGCGACAAGCTCGTAAAGATGTTCCAGTAATGAACGAAGGAGTTCACCAGGTGCCTCGTGCCACACCTGAAGGTCACAGAGGAGATCTTGGAACGCTGTAACGTTTGGAATGGCACTTGTCTCTCGTCCGCTGTCTACGGTACCCACGAGGCTGAAGGTCAGATGCAGAATGTGGCTGTTCAGTAAAGGGCACTTTCTCCTCAGTAACATCGCGAGGGTCTGGTACCCCCTCCGACGATCCATCTCCTGCTGCGCTGCTTGATTAGACCTCACGACGCAGACGAGTGCCTTCACCGCAGCGTAGAGGGACTCCACGTCCTGCGCCATTGCGATCAGGCCGAGGAGAACAGAGCACCCTCCGACATTATCTATCGTCGTCGCCACCGGACGAGGGTTGAAGACCCTCACCCCTAGGTACCCCACGACAACGCCACCAAGAGCTCTGGCTGGGCCACTGAGGTGCCCCGCCGAGTTATGAAGAACTCTGATAGGTGTTGCATTCTCATGAGAAGACATGCCAAGCTGCTTAGCTATAGACTTGTTGTCAGCTCTACTGTAAACCTTTCTGATCTTAGCAAGCGTCAACTGCGACATCGCTTTGGCGTTCAAACCAAAGACCACTTTCTCCTCGGCCAGAAGTGCCGGGAAGGGTTCGGGGCCTATGAACTGGGGTGCCTGCATGCTTCCCATGTAATGAGGACCAAGCTTGAAAAGCGTTAATATATTCTGAGAGTTGAAGACTTCCTCAACCAAGTGGCACGGCCCCTGTTTCCAAGTTAATCTCGAGTATCTCCTCCAACAAGGGGGAGTCCCAATGTACCCATAGACCGGGGACGCCACCGTTAGGTTCGCAGCGCCACCACCCGGCGTTTGTGAGATGTAATGAAGCTTCTGGCTCTGTATATGTTGGCCATCTAGGTATAGCGAGAAGCTTGAGTTCTTCAGGACAGCCCTGTTAAGAACGATCGCGATGTGATGCCACTGTCCCTCATGGAGGAGATCAGGACACCAGACCCGAGCTCCGCTCTCACCGATCCCCTCCGGCTCCCACTCTCCGATGCTCTGAGGCATAGTTATCTCTTGCGTCGAGACTATAATGGCTTTGTCCCTGGCGCTGAGGACAGCCGCGAAGCAGATGAGGTCCCGAGCCCCCGAGGGTGGGCTTCTGACAAGCGTCAGCAGTCTGACACAGTGAGGATCCGTCTTGCAATCGGAAAATTTGTCCACGCAGATCCACGTGCTGTAGGTCAGCCCCGTCTGGGGGGGGAAGAGCCGGTCCCCAGAGCCAATCCCCCCCAGGACGCTGTTGTCAGCTGATACCACTGTCGGAGGGGTTGTGCTCTGGGGAGCAATGCTCGGTAGATAGAGACAAGCGAAGCCCTCTGCACTCATGTCGAATTCGACGAACGGTGGAAGCGTGCAGGAGCCGTGAGCCCTGAAGTCCTTGGGCGTCGTCATGGAGACGAGAGTCTTTATCCGTGTTAACGGAACGGGTCCTCCTCTTGGCTTGTTCTGGTCGATATCATCCAAGGAGATGCAGCAGAGAGGATCCCCCAGTCTGAAGAACTCACGGAGGTCCTTCGGCTCGAGGGACTGCGCCGCAAGCCTCTCAATGATGTACTGTAAGGGCTGATGCAGGGGATGGGTCTCGTCCTGTAGGGCTATCCTCCCCATGGTCAAGAGTTCCCCTGCCATCCCTGAGTCACACATCACTTGCTGATTCCTCTCGGTCCTTACGAGGCTCTTTATTACCTCGGCTACGTAGATCTGGAGGGCTAGAGCGAATTCCGGGAGGGAGGGCTCTTCTATCGACGGCACGAGGTGCAGCATTCCTACTACGATACCCGGGTGCACGATGATGGGTTCTGGCACCGGGGGGTTCAGGTTAAGAGAGCTAACAGCTGCCCTTTTTCCGCTTCCTGGGGAATCCAGAGACTTCTGGTTCTCCAGGTTTGATGATTGTCGGTGGGAGGGCGAACGCGTGCCAATAGCAGCGAAATTTGGTTTGTCGAAGGTGTCGAGGGCGACGTCGTACAGGAGTCTCATCAAGAGACAGGCGTAAGCCAGGTTCTTCGGCATCTCCGGGGGGAACGAGGGCTCCACGACACTTCCATTGAACAGGCTCGTAAGAGTGTTATGGAAATTCATGGTGGGTCTCATGTTCATCTCCCCGAGTCTCACCTGAGACGAGAAACACCCGAGGAGCCTGAGGGTGTCACAGAGACTCGACTGGCATATCTCAAGGTGAAAAAACTTGGCATTTGCCGGCTCGAACCTCATAGCTGTGCTTATCGTGTGGAAGACGACATGGAGGAGTGTCAAAAGTTGGTTCTCGTCTTGCTGGCTCCTCTGTGGGATATCATTGCAGGGCTCCACCGGCTTCGGTGGCTGAGAGCCCAACTGTCCCTCCAGAGAAACCAGAACAGACATCACGTAGACGAACCCCCCGACTTTCCTAAAGACTGTTCGAGTCCTGTGGGACTCCCTCAGACAAGCCAACAGTGTCTTCAGAATGTGGGTCTTGAGGACGAGGGCATTAGGGGGCGCCGAGTGCATTATCCCCAGAAGGGTCGCCATGTCGTCGTCCCCCCCAGCTGACAGTATCAATTCCCTCACGATTCCCAGGGCCTGATGTCGGCAGTCGAGGTGAGGGACTAGATTGTGCGCACACCTTGCACCCGTGCACTCTCTGAAGACATTAGCATTCTGGACATTACCAGCTAGCAATGTTGTCAATGCCTCCATCACCAGTGCCCCCATCCTCTCCTGCTCAACACACATTTTGTACTCGAGACCCTGATCATTAGCCGACTGTTTGTCCTTCAACAATGTAGCATAACGATGAAGACACGTAACAAATACCTCAAGCATACCAACTTCCCTGTATACATCCTTGAATATAACATTATGTCTAAGTATGTTCAACAGTGTCTCCATGCACATTATACAACAATTGACTGAATTATTTGACTTTAGTAATATCGACAGAGATATGAGCTCCTTGCAAGGCACAAAGTTCAACTGGAATACGATAAATTCGAGTAATTGAAAGAATTTCTCCTGTATCTCTGGATTTTTAAGATGGATTTTCTCAGCAAATTGTGATAATGTATTCTGTCCCTCGAGTATGAAGTAGTTGGCATTGTCACTGTGATAAACACTTGATATGGCATCGAGAATAGTGCAGCAAAGGAGTGGTGAATTTGACTTAACGAAAACTGATTGAAGGACTTGAAAGGCCTGAATGTTCCTGACTGAGCCCCCTCGATTGCTGGGTTGAGGGAGAGTAAAGCCCATTATTTGGAACAGTGAGCCCATGCTGGCTTGAGAGGGCTTCAGCTCTGTGTGCCCACACATCGTTAAGGACGCTAGCATCAGGACGAGATTTCTTATTGCGTCCTGGGCCTCGCCCTTCTCCTCCTGCTCCAGTCTCGAGGGCGCGTGCCTCAGGAGAAATTCAGACAGGAATATGTAACCCTGGCATGACCGGAAGTCGTCCAGCAGTGTTTGCGACACTTCGCTGGAGTCTTTTAGGAAACAGAAAACAGTTACGAACATCTCGACAACTTCTAGGGGCGCTAATTCAGGTACACGTTGCATGTTGTCGATGCAGAGGGCTATGCAGCCCTTGTTGTGGATGTAGGCGACAACGTTCTGGGTTAAACCGTGACGCGAGAGGGTCATGAGAACCTCAGCAGCGCTCTTTCGCCACATTACGTTGTATTGGGGACAGCCTGTTGTTATCGCTGAGAAGAGGAGGGTCAGGTCGTCCTTTCGGGCGAGCTCCTCAGCTGGGTATGGGTGGCTGCAAAGGCGCACCAGGAGCTGCACGAATATCTTTTGGAGGAGGATTCTACGCTCACGGGGGCTAAACTCACTCTCGGCGTCGCGAGTGTCTGCCTCCACGTCAGACATTTCGGGAAGGTCGAAAAAGAGGTAGAGGCATTTTACGAGGGTCGAGGGGACTGCGGCGGTTGTCATCGCTTGGATCAGGGAGGTATCCCCTGCTGCTAGGAGGTTTAACGCGGAAAGCAGCATCCAACCGTTGGATGATTCTTCGCTATTCTCGATCTCTAGGAATTTTACGATTGCACAACTCGCGGTTTCTGTGCTCTGGTTAGAGGCACGTCTACGAATTTCGGAGACCATCAGCTTTGAGACTTGCTGGGTGAAGGCTAGGATGTCCCAGAATTTTTCGTTCATGTCGGTTGAGGGGGATGAACCGAATACCTGGAATTTTTTTCGGGGATTCTTTGCGTGAGTGCGCAATGTTTCATGTTATATTTGATTCCTATTTTTTAGAGACTAGTTTATTTGTCATGTTTAATGAGTACACAACACCAAATACTTATTATAAATACTTAAAATCAGAATTTAAGGGCGCCAAGTGAATTTGAAAAAAGATTTTAAAAACAAATTTTTTTTCCCTCCATCATTGGAGAGAAATATGTATTCATCCATCCGACGAAATTTCAAACCCGCAACCGGAACTAGACATCGAAAAAATAAATGCGGAAAATCCTCTATTTCGCGTGACGAACCTCGAGAAAGCATGGGATCAAATGGGTACGGCGGGTTGAAATATCTCTCTTATTCACCCCGGTACCCCATTGTTTTTTGTCGCCATCACATTGAACACATCATTCCCCATATCTTCAAATTTTTTCAAATTTTTCTTGAGTTCCTAGGGGGTTGAAACGTTCAATTTAATCAAAACTCCATAAGAGGCCGTGTATAAGACTGATTTTGTTTATTTAATTTCNGTTGAAACGTTCAATTTAATCAAAACTCCATAAGAGGCCGTGTATAAGACTGATTCTGTTTATTTAATTTCTCGATATCTATAAGTTCTAAAATTTAAAAATTGTCACCGATGTTCACCATCTGTCTAATACTATTCATTAAAAAAATTATACCTTTGTTGGTGAGTGTCAATTTTCAAGGTCATCGCCAAATTCACTTGGCACCCTTAAATAGTATTTTAGGATTGTTTAGTGAGAGAATGGGATGAGACAATTCAAGGAGAGGATCACTGGAAGTTTTTGGAGGATATTTTTAAATCTGGAGAAAATAGCAACATTATAGTGAAATTTTTTTGTAGAGGTAGGTGAAATCTACCAAAATATTCATATGGAATTTCAACTGCCTAGATTAGATTCAGAGATATCGATCAAGTATTGATGACCAACAAAGAATTGTACCAGAATTTCTCATTCATGTGGGTTGATGAGGATCAACTGAATACAAGGAATTTTTTAGGGAAATCTATAGGTAAGTGGGTAGTGTCTTATGTTACACTCAATTACTGTTTTAGATACTACTTTATTTGTCATGTTTGATGACTCCAGAATGCCAAATGGTATAAATATGTTAGATAGGAATTTGAGTAGCATTTTACGAAGGACGGAATAGAATGAGGTAATTTTAGTGGAGGTTCACTTGAAATTGTTAGAGGGTAGTTTGGAATCGGAGGAAATGACAAAATTTAAAAAAAACCTGGTTAAATTCAACTTGGGAACGTGAACTTTTGGTTAATTGGACTTTTGTCAAATTGAACTTTCGTCTATAAAACCTTTTGGTTATCTTGTCTTTTGTAAGAATATAGGTAAAATCTGCGTTTGTGTTTGGAATTTCAGAGTCCTGTTTCCTTGTGCATATGAATTTGTGGCAAAACATTTGTAATCAAGACTTGATGTTGTCTATTCTGGATACGTTTTGTATAATGTTTTGCATTGTGTTTGTTCATTTTTTTTTTCATTTTCGCTTCCGAATGGAAGCTTTATAATGGTTCAAATTTAAGTTTCCAAATTTTTATGTTAGGGTAACTAAATATGGTCCAAAAAATCCGAATATGCAATTTTTAGGTGTCTGTATGTGGACTTTTTTCAATTTTGTTTTGCAATTTTCTTTATACGTTAAAAGTTTAAGTTGTTTTCATGTTTTTCAAGTTCAGGTTCGATTTTTTTTTCTTCAAGATTTTTTTGTTACCAAGTTGTTTTAATCAAGTTTTTTTCACGAAGTTTAATTAAGGGCAGACTACTACAAGTTTTAAAAGTCGCTGGCTATTGGAGTGAGATTTTTCATGCATTGAAGATCGATTATATACGTCTGAAAACTGATAGTTAGTGCAAAAAAATTAATTGTTTATTGTTCGTTTATCCCGCAGACGCTTAAAATATTAAAAATAATCCAGGGCCTGCAATTTTAGAGGATTTTTTTTCAAAATTTTTGAAACAATCTGTACAATAACAATTATAAATTAAGCTACTTGAAATCTTGAAATGCCGTTTTTTCTGCAACTGAAAATTCAGACCGCCCAAAAAATCGATCCCACAATTAATCGCACCACAATCCATCCCCCACCCCACCTCCTTCACCCCCCGATGATTAATTACCTTGCAAAAAAGTGGCAGCATATTATAAAGTTTATCATCCTTCTCAGCCTCGGACAGTGGATTAGGTGGATGAGTATACTCCGAGAAAAGCTTCTTGAGATGCATCAGACCAAGTGCAGTGTGTTGTGGATTGGTGCCCCCCATGCAATCATCCACACTTCCAGTCCCACTGGAGCCCATTCCCCCCACGGCGTTGCCACCCCTCAATTTCCTCATTATGTTCATTTTTCAATAAATTCCCTGTAACCGCAAAGAATGCAAAATCACCACTCGCCTCTGGCCTGACACCCACCCCATTCCCTCAACCGAAAACCCCCAAAAACAACTCTAACAACGTCACAGCTGTTATATTGCATAATTCCCATATGACTCCCTCGAAATCACAACAAAAGGGAAAATCAATGGCGAAGCCCAACGACCCCTTGAATAATTGACCCCTCGTGTGAGAATAAATCCCCCCGCGAGGGAGGAATTTTCTTAAAAATTCACTCGCTCGATCAATCATCGCCTCCGCAATAAAAAATCGACCATTATTCCCCATTGTGCCAATAATTACCTGATTAACGTGCAATTGATGACAAAATCAATCGTCGACAGATGCCCGTGACAATCGTCACTCCCCAGGCCTGCATTATCCACTTGTCGATGCTCTCGATAATTCTCTGTTTATTTTTTTTTATCTCACCCTGTCAAATCGCCAGCAAGGCGACCGAGCAAGTGTCATCCGCAAAAAGGAGACGTATTTAACCACACGGTAACCGCCCCACTCCCCTTCACTACCTGAGAAAACCTCAGTTGCCAAAATTTTTCGGTTTCTGCGCTCAACCCTTTTTCACACCAATTCACTACATCATTTCACCCTTTTCGGGGACATGATGGGGTTCACGAGATTTACATGCACTGACATTCAGCCGGAGTGAGGAGCACTTGACGTCTGATTGGCCGCAGCCATTTTACTATTTGAGGATTTATTTTGACCTGAGTGTGGGTGAATGCTAGTTTCGATACGTCGATATGGAGTCACGTGGTGTCGCAATGGGGTGGGGAAGGGTTATTGGGGGTCGGTGAGGAAGGTTGGGGTGTTATTGTATCCGTGAGGGTTACGGGGGAGGGCGCGGAGAGCCTTGGGCACCTGCTTTATCGACTGATTTTTTGCGGCAGGATTCAAATTTGCAATCAAGGGACGCGATTAGAGATGCAAAATGACCGTCATTTTTTAGATCACGTCATATGACCAAAAGATGATGGTCATGTGACGCACAAATTTTCCAACTACAAATGATTGTCACAAATCATTTGTAACCAAATTGTTGTCAAACCATCTATATAGTTGCATAATGACGGTCATAACTAATTTCCAATTTGTGACGGTCATGAATAAAACAAACTAGTTTCATCTATATGGATGGAAAAAAATGGTGATTTCCATTTCAAAATGCGAACTGAAAATTGACCGAGAAAAAAATAAAGTTTCATCTATATAGATGAAAAATGACTGTCATTTTTTCTTGACAAGTTGTGACGGTCACAGAAGGGGGAGGGGGAATTGTGACAGCCGTCATAAACGCCTCGTCATGTGATCGTAAATGACGGTCACATGACCGTCATATGACGGGTCATGTGACGCATTCGCATCTCTAGACGCGATTGTTCCGTTGCCAAGAACGGATACGCTACTGCCACTAATGACCCCGAAAACCGCGATCTAACGGAGTGAAGCGAAATGTCATAAAATACTTTACATCATAGGGGCCACAAAGTATTTCCTGACGAATGAGCCTCGCCTTCGGTTCGGATTATAAACTCACATACGTTAGAAAATACGTTGTGGGCCTGATGACGAAGGCTACTATTTATTTAAAAAATATGTCTCTATATTATGAAAATCTAAATCGACTTCTGGTGATAAAAATTTGGTACTCGAAATTATGACTCCGTAATTAAGGGTCATGAGGGTCACAGAAAGGGTTATGAGGGTCAGAATAAGGATCATCAAGGTCAAATGAAGGGTCATGAGGGTCAGTATAAGGGCCGCAAGGGTCAGAATAAGAGTCCGAGGGCTAGAGTGAGAGTTGCAAGGGTCAGCTTGATCGTCCAAATGAGGGGGGACATGGGGGTCAAAAACTAAGGGTCACCAGGGTCAAATTAAGGATCGAAATGAGAATCACAAGGGTTAGATTAAGGATCACAAAGGTCAAATTAAGGGTCCAAAGGGGTCATGGGGATCAGAAACTAAGGGTCAAAATAAGGGTCTCAATATCCTTCTATATTGTAACAATCCAAATCAACTTTTGGTGATGAAAATTTGGTGCTCGAAACTAAGACTCCAAAATTAAAGGTCAGAAATGAAGGGTCAAAATAAGAGTCACGAGGGTCAGATTAAAGGTCACAGGGGTCAGAATAAAATCATGGTGGTATAGGGGGTTGGCGAGCAGAGTGGCAAAAGAATCGTTAAAAATCATTTATTCCTCGTTCACCGATAATTTGTAACTTTCCATGAATAGGAAATGGGAATGAAAAAAAACAGTCGTCAGATGAACCTAGAACTCGAATTGATTAGATGCAACATTTTGAAATTTTGAGGTTAAACACGGGATTTTCAGCGATTCAAGTTTACAAAAGATTTTCATAATTCAATGGTGTACGTATGAACTTAAAAAATTGTTAATACGTTCGATATATTTGAAAGTAGGGTTACAAATTTTTTCAATTTTTGACTCACTTCATTTGCGCAAAAATAAAAAATCGAAAAACGGCGGGGATTCCCTTATTGTACGACCCATTAATCCATTTTTAATTAAATAAACTCTTCTCTTGACGGAAAGAGACTCATTGTGATTGGATGGGTCGACCGAGATCTGCGCACCACGATGCGCAGTAGTATCAAAAGTGAATTGGCTCAATCACGGCATAAGCCGACATGTTTATAATACGAAGTCCGTTCTCTCAAACGGCGGAAATACTCCAGTCATCTCAATTAGTCCTCGTTCATTGCTTTCTCAATAAAATCTTTGAAATAATAGACATCCATGAAAGCGGGCGTCGATCCGATCAAGCAACTCGACGTAGAAAGAACGCCAACAAGGATATTGTCAACAACTAATGGCCCTCCACTGTCACCCTAGAATATTCAAACACTCTAATTAAAACAACTCTCGTCGCTAAAAATATCGCTAGCAATCAAATTCACCTGGCATACAACTCCATCGGGATTAGTAGCACAAATCTGATACTCAAAAGGTGGAAGTCGTGTTTCACGACATTCGTCATGAGTTATAATAGTAACATTCAGTTTGTTGAGATCATCCGAAGTGTCTGTGTCGTCATCGTGGTCGAGGAGGGCTTGTGTGTAGCCCCATCCGGCAACAACTGCATTTCTCTTCGGGACATAGGGTTTGATAGGTAACTCAATGGCGTCTTGCAAGTAACCATCTAATTTCAAATCGTCCTTCAGCTGAATGAGAAAATGAAACATTTATAATTTGAAATTTTCGGAAATGAGAAGCAAAAAGTAAAATTGTGCGAATTTTTTTTATAGAAAACCCTACCGAATTCAACAATTTTATTGGTCGCCAACGTTGTCCCAATGTTGGTAGCCAACGTTGTCCCAATGTTGGTAGCCAACGTTGTCTCAATGTTGGTCGCTAACGTTGTCCCAATGTTGGTAGCCAATGTTCTCCCAATGTTGGTCGCCAACGTTGTCCCAATGTTGACAACCAACATAGCCCAACCGTTGAAATTTTTACCTTTGATGATTCATTGAATTCAACATTGTCCCAACGTTGACAAACAACATTGCCCCGATATTGGCAACCAACATTGCCCCAACATTGCCAACCAACATTGCCTCAACGTTAAAAGTTTTAACCTTTGATGACTCATTGAATCCAACATTGCCCCAACAAACAACATTGTACCAATGTTGGTAGCCAACATCAGCCCAACCTTGCCCCGACGTTAAAATTTTGTAACCCTTCCCTGAATATTGGTTTCAAAATAATTTGTTTTCAACCACAAATGATCAACAGCAATCATTTGTTGTTGATCCAACAACAAATTGCAACAGCAATCAATTTCATGATCGAACTCTCACGATCGAACAAAAACCTGAAGCAGTGAAATTCTTCAATAGAATCGGCCCAAAGCCACTAGAATTGTAAATAGAAATTCAGTAGAAATCTATCCGAATCCAACAAAATTTGGGGATTTTTCTACAAAATTTTTTCGCGCGTGAAATTTTACTCAACTGTGAGGACTGCTATGTCATTCTGCACCCGTCCCCCCTTCACTTTCCTGACAAAATCTGGATGCATCGCGATCTTCTTGACTTTCGATACCACCATGGATCTATCATTTTGGTTGATAAATCTACTGGTAACATTCAACTCTTCAGGAGTGAATTCAACGACGCAGTGAGCAGCTGTTACAACGTGTCTTGGACTTATGATCGAACCCCCGCAGAGATGTCCATATACTTTCCATCTCAAGGAAATCATGAAAGGAAACTCTCCGAGTGCTGCATGAGATCCTTGAACTATTCGGCTTGGCGGACGTGAAGAAACTCCTAATGAATTACTGTGATCAGTACTTATTGGTTACATGCACGAAAAATCTTCATAGAGGAGCTAGCGATTTCGTTAGAAAATTCTATTGGATTTCTATCGCACTTCTATTGAAAATTCTATTAATGTCTGGTCGATTCTATTGAAATGTTCAATAGAAAATATTCTATAGAAAAAATCAATAGTGTTCGCTTTTTCTATACAATTTCTTCTATTGAGATATTTTCAACAGAATTTCCTGGACTGAAATTTTCCAATTTTTTTTCATTCTATTTTTGTTTTCTTTTTATCGAGATTATCCAACCAAAAAACTTAGAAAATTTGAGCCGAGAAAGTTTTATAGGAAATAGCTGAATAGAATAAGCTATTCAAGAATAATCGCATTCTATTAATTTTCTCTGTAGAATATTCTCCCTTGAAGATTTATATTAAAAAAACGGCGCAGATGAGCTGCGGAATTTTTTAATTCAATAGACCAAAAACTAATAGAAAGTTCAATAGAAATCCAATAGAATTGTCTAGCCAATTCGCAAGGTTTTTCTTGTTTTCTTTTTTTTTTTTAATTTTTTTCTTTTTTTTTTACGTATTCTTTAAATGATGGAAAAGGCGTGTGCAAAGTTTCAGACTGCTGGGGAGCATGGTTAATTTATTATGAATTTTTGAAAAAGTGGTCATTTAACCCGTGATCTTATGGAAATCACAAAAAAAACTGCAAAACCCAAGGAAAAAATACAGCCAAAGTCATGAAACTTTAGACACATTTAGAACATGTGATCAATTTTTTTTTGAGTGAAAAAGATTGTCGCCTAGGAGCATCGTTTACTAATAATAGTGAAAAAAGTACTAAAAAATGAAATTTCTGCGCACGCAGCCCAAACGAGCAGCAACGTCCCAAATACCGATCGGGTGGGGGTAGCGCGGTCAATTTAAACGTCTCTTGAGAGAGAGCGATGAAGCGTTGTGATGGGAGCTCCCTCGAGCCAGTGGTACCAGCTCCTGGTGAAACAAAAAACTACCGACGATGTTGCCACTTTTTCGCATGGATTAATATTTTTTCATTTATTTAAAAAAAAACAATTTGAAAACCATTCAATGCGTGGAACAGATACAAATAAATTCGATTAGCTCCAAAAATAATTTTTAACCGGAGATACTCCCTATTATTGCCTGAATTTTGAATCCGTATGGGAAAAATTTTTTTGTTCAGCGATTGGTTCTCTGCAGGAAAACAATAGAAACCCCTTCGCCTCACCTCCTACGTTTCCTCCTCGCCCGCTTATCCTTAAATTTTGTCGTACGCGCAGAAGTAAAAAGAAGGGGACTCACCTATCAAAAGGGTGATGAACACGTTTATCACGAGAATCACGCGGAATGGGAAAAACATCGTTGCACTTGACATCATGAAGACTGAAGATCAATAATCCACGAATGAAGGCACCTGCGGATTTTATAAGAATCAAAATGGGTTACTCAAGTATTACGTAATCAAAATTTCCCACAATTCTCATCCCTCCCCCCCCCCTGCATCCGCATATTCGCTATATTGATAACAAGTGTAATTTATCATAAAACGTTGTTTATTCTTCACCAGCAAGACGACAAATCCGAAATGAAGATCAGAAATTTACATAAGTCAATGCATTTTCGAGGCTGAACTGGATCCTTTACAATCCAGTGAACTCCAAAAGTCAACTTCACGAATCAATACCTAATATTGACTTGCCTTTAAAGATTCCATGATTCGTTAATTCATGAATTGAGGTCAGCCCCAAAAATAGAATTTTTGAGCTTTTATTTTTTCATCTCGTATTTTTGGTAAGCGTTGACTGAAAAAGGTTCTGGGATATTGAATGCGAACGACTGAATTACTTATTAATCAAAATATATTGCTTGATTCCAATGGATTACATCATTCAATCTTTCATCGCTCCCTGAATAAATTTTCTGAAATAATATGTATCCATGTAACCGGAGTAGGACCCCAACAGGCAACTTGTGGTGGAAACAACACCGACGAGGACATTATCAACGACGAGAGGTCCCCCGCTATCGCCCTATAATGAGACGAATAGAAAATATAAATATGTACAATACATTTTTTGAAAAAGTATTATTATTATAGGAATTTTACCGGAGGCGAGGCGGACACGTACGACATAGTATATTGTTTTACTAGTGCGTAAAGTTCAAGAGCGTGCGTAAAGTGAATTTCGCGTGCGTAAAGCGAAGCTTTACAAAAAATAGTATATTTCGATACGATTGCGGGAAAGTTTTTTTGGGCTCGTGGGAGGTTTATAGCATGAGCCGAAGGCGAGTGATATAATCCCACGAGTCTAAAAACACTTTTCTCGCAAGTGTCGAACCCTATTTTTCATCACAATGTGTGGGAAGTGGGGTTTTGCGCACGCGGATTGTGCGTAAAATGTCACTTTACACACAGCGTGATGAAATAGTATATTTCGTAACGAGTGCAAAAAAGGGGTTTTTGGCGAGTGGGAGGTTTATATCACGAGCCGAAGGCGAGTGATATAATCCCACGAGCTAAAAAACATTTTTTCACGAGTTACGAACAATATTTTTCATCACAATGTGGCGGAAATTCACTTTTCGTCACAGCGTGATGAAAACGTAATTTTTACGTGAAATTCCACAAAAAATTGTGCCGAAAAATATGTTTTGTGAATCAATAGTGATACATCACAGTTACGTCAAACAACGTAATGTTTACGTAATTTTCCTGGTATTTTTTCCGCAATTCAAAATTCACGTACCGCGTGAAAGCCCAAAATTACTACAATCGAATGATTCAATAATTCCATAAAATGCAGAACAATAATTGCTGATTGATTTCAAATAATCATACCTGGCATATGGTGGCATTAGGTCTTGTAGCACAAATCTGGTATTCAAAAGGCTGAGCTCGTTTCTTCGCACACTCTTCATGAGTAATAATCGTCACTTGTAATTTACTCAGATCATTGGGAACATCTTTAGAATAATCTGGACTCGAAAGTGCATGTTTATAGCCCCATCCAGCAACGGTAGCAATTGTATGAGGAATCCAAGATTTGGTGGGCAATTTTATTGCATCTTGCATGGAGCCATCGAGATTCAGGGATTTTTTCAACTAAGGAGGTAAATTTCATTGAGAATGAAAAAATGTTTACATGGAGAAAAAAATTTAATAGAAAAACCTACCCAATGCGATAGAAAATCCTATTGCATTTTTATTAAATAAGAATTTCGCAGCTTTAGTGTTCGTTTTAAAAAAAAAATGTACAATAGAAAATATTGTATAGAAAGAATCAGTCGAATTTGATTTTTTTATACAAATTTTTCTTCTAAGACATTTTTTATAGCAATTGTTCGACATGCATTTTCCATGTTTTTTCCACTCTAGCAAATAAATAAATAAAAAATCAATTTAATAAAAACGAATAATTTAATAAATAAATAAATAAAACTGAAAGAATGAAGACATGCTAAAAATTGTTAGAAAATGCAGATTAAATAATTGCTAGCCAGTCGTCTTTTATTGAATATTAGGGGGCTGTGTCCTCTGCTCGCTCCGCTCGCCAACCCTCATATGACCTCCATGATCCTTATTCTGGCCCTTATGACCTTTAGTTTTTGACCCCCATCACCCTTATTTGGACCCTTACTTGACCCTTGTGACCCTTAATCTGATCCTGTGACTCTTATTTAGAACTTTGATCTGACCCTCGTTACCGTTATTTGGACCCTTAATCTGAGCTTGTGACCCTTAATCTGACACTTGTTACCCTTGTTTGGACTGTTATTCTGACCCTCATGAACCTTAATCTGACTCTCGTGACCCTTCTTCTGATCTTTGTGACCCTCGTGACCTTTGCGACTCTTATTCTGACCCTCATGACCCTTATTTTGACCCTTGCGACTCCTTAATTTTGGAGTCTTAATTTCCAGTACCAAATTTTCATCACCAGAAGTCGATTTGGATTTTCATAATAATGAGAGATGAACATTGTAAATGATGTATTCGATTAATTTGGCCTGCAGGAATCATTTTATCCTAGGACTGAATAACAATCATTTCTTTCTTTATATCTATCCTTCTCCTCTTCCCATTACGAAAGTCAAACAAAAAACTTGGAAAATTTGAGTCGAGGAATTTCTACAAAAGTATCTCAACAGAATCAGTCAAAACCTAATAGGAAGTTGAATAGAAATTCAATCGATTTTTCGAACGAATTCGCTACATTATTCTATTGAATTTTTTCGTGGGTGTGAGAATAGAGAATGAGATAGGGGAAAAATAACTCAACAGTGAGAACAGCGAGATCATTCTGGATCCGCGATGTTCCTGTCTTTCTGACGAAACCCGGATGCTTCACAATTTTTTCAACTCGAGTGTATACTGCATTCTTATCATCCTGGCGATTAGTTCCACTGACAACAATTATATCCCTAGGATAAAGCCAATCAACGCAGTGGGCCGCTGTCAGACTGTGTTTGGGGCTTATTATCGAGCCACCACAGATATGTTTATTGTCTCGGAAGTTGAATCTCAAGGAGACGATGTATGGAAACTCTCCGGGTGCTGCATGATTTCCACTGACTATACGCTGAGGTGTACCTGCAGTGACGACTGCGAAAAAAAAGTTTTTTGTGATACCTGCCTCAAAAGTGCACTTTTTGAAACGGTTTAGTGTGCGCAAAGCGGTTGTTTTCCGCACGGCGTACGTAAAGTCCAAGAACATGCGTAAAGTGAATTCTTGTGCGTTAAACTTCGCGTTACGCACTCGAAATTCACTTGACGCACTAGTGGCACAAAAACAACCAATTTACCCCCACCACCGTTCGGAACAGCAAACTCGGTAGGTATTACAAAAAATACACGGAGAAAATGATTTGGTGAAATTCAGCAATTAGTTGTTGAAATTTACCAAATAGTTGTTGAAATTCAATAACTAGTTGTTGAAATTCACCAAATCATTTTCTCCGTGCAGGATGTGCTACACGGACGTGCAAAAAAGTGGATCTTTATGCACTAGTACCACAATATACTATTTTGTGATACCTGTCTCAAAAGGTCACTTTTCGAAACGGTTTAGTGTGCATAAAGTGTTAGTTCAGAGGTCGTGCGTAATGTGAAATCTCGTGCGTAAAGCTTCGCTTTACTCACTCGAAATTCGCTTGACGCCCACTCGGGAACTTTACACACTTGTGCACAAAAACAACCACTTTATCCCGACTGCCGTTCCGAACAGTGAACTCGGCAGGTATTACAAAAAATACATGGAGAAATTCATTTAGTGAATTTCAACAACTAGTTGTTGAAATTCACCAATTAGTTGTTGAAATTCAACAATTAGTTGTTGAAATTCACCAATTGGTTGTTGAAATTCCATAACTAGTTATTGAAATTCACCAACTAATTGTTGAAATTCACCAAATTATTTTCTCCATGTAGGATGTGCTACACGGACAAAAAAGTGGATCTTTATGCACTTGTACCATAATATGCTTTTTTGTGATGGTTGTCTCAAAAGGTCACTTTTCGAAACGGTTTAGTGTGCGTAAAGTGTTAGTTCAGAGGCCGTGCGTAATGTGAAGTCTTGTGCGTAAAGCTTCGCTTTACTCACTCGAAATTCGCTTGACGCCCGCTCGGGAACTTTACGCACTCGTGCACAAAAACAACCACTTTATCCCGACTGCCGTTCCGAACAGTGAACTCGGCAGGTATTATAAAAAATACATGGAGAAATTCATTTAGTGAATTTTAACAACTAGTTGTTGAAATTCACCAATTAGTTGTTAAAATTCACCAATTAGTTGTTGAAATTCACCAATTGGTTATTGAAATTCACCAAATCATTTTCTCCGTGTAGGATGTGTTACACGGACGTGCAAAAAAGTGGATCTTCATGCACTAGTACTATAATATACTATTTCATCACTTGTGCGTGAAGTGAAATTTTACGCACGCTCCGCGTGCACTTGGGTGAGGATCTTTTAGGGTGACTGTCCATGGAACACAATCCACACGGAGACGCATCCGCATAACCAATTAGATCGCTAGATTTTCCCGCCAATTTTATTTTCGCGATTCTGATTGGTGTACGCGAATGCGTCTTCATATGGATTCTGGTCCATGGGCAGTCATCCTCATTTCAATCACCCGGTCAGAAGCGGGAAGACTCGTTAGAAATGTTTTCCACGATCAAACTTACCTGAAAAAATTGTTATGAATATATTCGTCAATAAAATCTGGTACGATGAAGACATGATGACACTCTGGGCGAAACAGATCTCTGACTAAATGTGTAAACTAAAATCACTGACTAAAAAAATTTTTCGATTGACCTAAAAAATTTTTGATTACGACATTTTCAATATTTACGCGTATGCAAATGAGCGCAGGTGTTTGGGTTTATTCCGAGGAGACAGTGGCAGAGGGGGAATGAAAACCTTGATTTCTAGAAACCATACTTTTCTAAGCGGGGAGTCCCCTGAAACTTGAAGGTTGGCGGTCGGTTGGCGGTCACTCAATGAACTTATTGAGCGACTTTTGATATACAATGAGACATAAAATGATAAGAATCATGTAGGAATCACGCCATTTTACCTCGTCTGTCATGATGAAACATCATTATTCGAGTTTTTATTGTAAAAATGCTCTATCCTAGCCAACAATTTACCGGTACATTTCCGGATATTCACTGGTCTTGGGAGGACTTTTAGATGACATCGGTAAAAATTGTTCTCTGGGATCTATAACAATCATGTGATTTAAATTTCTTTTTTTTTCGATGTACATCAGACTTCAGAGGATGAAATTGGATGTTCGGTTTTTATCGATTGTGAATAGATAATGAGAAAATCATTTTTTTTCGGTTTTCTCTGTTTGTTCGCTTGCTTAATAATCTGCGAAAAGAAGTTTGTTTTGAGTGATTGAGGCTTGCAATGTTATATAAAAGGTATACAATTCAAAAAATAACAACACAAACTTCTCAACTACTCAAAATAACCTTTTCATCACGCTGTGCGAAAAAGTAACTTTTTAAAACGTCCCTTTTCCACACATTGTGATGAAAAATATCGTTCGATACTCGTGGTTTGATACTCGCCTTCGGCTCGTGCTATAAACCTCCTACGAGCCAAAAAACACTTTTCCGCACTCGTAATGAAATATACTATTCTGACACTTCTGCCTTGTCCACCTCACGTAGAAATTCATCACGCTGTGCGAAAAAGTAACTTTTTAGGCGTGCTTTGCGTGCCTAAAACGTCTTTCTTCCACACATTGTGATGAAAAATATCGTTCGATACTCGTGGTTCGATACTCGCCTTCGGCTCGTGCTATAAACCTCCCACTAGCCAAAAAACACTTTTCCGCACTCGTAACGAAATATACTATTCTGAGACTTCTGCTATGTCCACCTCACGTAGAAATGAGTACGAGACACTTTTCGGCACGAGGTGAACGTAGCAGCAGTAACAAAATAGTATATTTCGTAACGAGTGCAAAAAAATGTTTTTTCACGAGTTACGAACAATATTTTTCATCACAATGTGGCGGAAATTGGATTTTTAGGCACGCGGAGCGTGCCGAAAAGTTCACTTTTCGTCACAGCGTGATGAAAAATATTTCATCTTCTCACAGCCGCAGGGATTCGCGGTCGCGTAGCGTCCGTGAAGTGCTGCCTTACGGCGGGAAAGACAAAGAGTACTATTCATTTACTCATGAACAAAAAGGCACTTTTCGCCACGGACTGAACGTAACAGCAGTGGCAGAATAGTATATTTCGTAACGAGTGCAAAAAAGTGTTTTTTGGCGAGTGGGAGGTTTATATCACGAGCCGAAGGCGAGTGATATAATCCCACGAGCTAAAAAACATTTTTTCACGAGTTACGAACAATATTTTCCATCACAATGTGGCGGAAATTGGACTTTTAGGCACGCGGAGCGTGCCGAAAAGTCCACTTTTCGTCACAGCGTGATGAAAAAACATTTTCGTTTTTCCAAAAAAAAACAGAAAATTCACAAATTCATAACGTTCTCCGTACGGAATTGAAAGGTACTTGGACATGTCTTTAAAAAAATTACTTCTTCTAACTTGAAGACTATCAAGTTTAATTACATCATCAGTTCTGATTTTAATTNCGTGATGAAAAAACATTTTCGTTTTTCCAAAAAAAAACAGAAAATTCACAAATTCATAACGTTCTCCGTACGGAATTGAAAGGTACTTGGACATGTCTTTAAAAAAATTACTTCTTCTAACTTGAAGACTATCAAGTTTAATTACATCATCAGTTCTGATTTTAATTGTCCGACTGCTCCAATTCCTCAGCAGTCATCAATGATCGCCTGTCGAAATGGCTAGAAGACCTGCCGTACAAGCCCAGCGAATCCCGGCGCACGCTTCTCAGCCACAGGGTTGAGGCTCCCAGTGTATTTATAGAGTTATGCTTAGAAAGCTGGAGGCGAATTGGCTGCCATCCAGCAAGGTGTCTACGTACGGCTCCCGAAGAACACGAATTTTTACTTGTTAAATGCGTTTCGGAGATTTAAATATCGATTTTTGTGAGTTTCAGCTGATTATTTGTGTATTAATCGTGGTAACAAGTGTCTAAATATTGTTTATTATCATCTCTGTGGGTGTGAATTCAAATTTGATGGATTTTCCTCGAATTTTCGGCGATTTCGTTCTACGAAATTGAGATGTGGTTTTCATGAATGAATCAGATATTTTTTATAGCGGTAACAATCACCGCTTTTTAATAAATAAAAATTCAGTGGAAATAATAAAAATAAATTGAGAGAGTATTTTTAAAAATGAAAATACAAACGTTGTGAAATATATGGAAGAAAAAAAATTGTTTGCTTGAGTTAGAAACATTTTTTCGTCATCAGAAAATTTTTCATCTACAAAACGTTTTTTCATTTCTTCGCCTTTCAAATTCGTGGAAATTTCTAAAATAAGATAACGAAACAATGAAAAAGTTCTGTATTGCGACGAGAAGTTTATGTTTCCTTTGTCCATGCCGACTGTTCTATATTTGCAACAATTTTAAATCACGCATTCGGTTATTTATAGCCATTTTTTTCTCGCCTTCCACGTGTCATCCACCTTTCAAGACAATTTCAATCTTGAAAGACGCATTTTAATTCTGGTTAATTTAGCTTTTTGTCTGGGGGTTGAAGTAGAGGACTAAACCGCTGATAATGATTTGTGAGTTTATTTTCGATGGTCTCGTGCAAGATAAATAATGGTGAAATTCAACCGAAACCTGATGAAATGTGCTTCTGACAAAGAGCATTCCTCTTGCCAATATCCAAAGCGGTATAAACCAGCCAAGTAGAGCATTACACGTAGTTGGATGCCTTTTCAATCCCAAAAATAACACTTTACAAGACGTGTCTAAATGAGTCGTATTCTCTCATTCTACAACGTAAAACACTTTTGACATCTCAATTCACAAATTGGCTGTCCCATAGAGAGATCGGCAGGAAAATCATATTCATTATTAATATTTCATTACCAATTAATTACCAACGGTTGATGAAAAAAATTGAAATGTTTTTTTTTCGTAATGAATAATAATACCAAATGTATTTTTCATTGCGATGCTAATGAGGAATGAGAATGAAGAAAGAAACAAATAATTTATCAATCAATAATGGTTCAAAATTTATTCTCATTATTATATTAATGGAAAATGAAAAACAGAAAATCGCGATTTCTTTCGTCATGAATAATGAAACGAAACTCATTTTTCATTATTATTTAATTATCATAGTAATAATACCCTTTGATGTCACAAGATGTGAACCGCTATGTAAACGCTCTTCTTCAGTGAAAAATGATTGCCGTATGACGGACCTAACTGCCTACCTGCTAATTTTCTGTTCATTGTCCATTTTAACTCGCTATCTTATTTTAGCTCTTCCCAAAAAATATTCAATTAATGAGGTAAATTTAATCATTAATTACGTGAGTATTCATTTAAATATTCGTCTAATTAAACCTTGTTACGACTTTTACTTCCTCTAAATGATTAACTTTGCTCATCTTCCCGGCAACATCGGCAGGGCCGAAACATTGCCGCGCACCAGTCCGGAAATCTCACTAAATCATTCAATCGGTAGTGTACCTATAATTACTGATTAATTGAGTAATAGAAAGTTTTTGTTTCTGATCATCTTCATGGGGAATGACATTTCAATAATCTTTGTCCATTGTCACAGTAATGAATATTTTCACGGTCAACATAACCCATTAACAGAATAATGAAAATATTTCAGTTTTCATTATTGATTACACAAGTACTAGAGAATAGTTTGATTTGATTATCAAATGAACAACTTTTCTAGACTATTAAAGTTTAATTCTTGATGAGATAAATGATAGATTTTATTGTTAATTATTACTCATTGATACGGTATTTAATACTTATTCATCATACTCATTCATACTCATTCTCATTATAATATAATGAAAAATATTTCCGCGTTATTAGTGATTAAGCAAAAAATATGATCTCTGGTCCCAAAACAAACAAATTCGTCTATAATTTAAGGCATTAATTTAAATCCAGTCGATCAAGCGGAATAATTTGTCGTTTTTATTTAATCCTATGATTCATTCAATTTTTTTTTGTAGAAATAAACGATTAGGAATTAAATCGGCAAACGTAACAAATTCTTGACAATTTCAAAGTATCACAGGTCCGTTTATTTATTTATTTTTTCAGAGAATCTTCCACAGTAGAAAATTCCCAAACGACCGAACGACTCATAATTTATGAGAACGAGCCATGGGTATGGGACACAGTCTCCACAACCAGAAGGATTACGAGCCTCCGCCGTTGCCGTCGCCGTTCGGCCCTGGCGGACCTTTCCAGGGCTTCCCGAGGACCTCCAGAGTCTCCCAAGCCTCCTTACACTCTTCAGTGGCGTCGAACCCGCAGAATCAAGTGAGGAAGTCGTCTTGAAGAAATTCGAACCCTTCCTCAACCCCCGATTTTTCCTACTCTGCATAATAGTCCGAAAAATTTCTTGATTTTGTATTTTTTTCCGGCCAACGATTAACGATTAAAGGCATTTATTCAACATAAAACCGCAATTTATCAATGTATAAGTACAATTATTTATAAGCGTAGGAATATTCAGTCGTAATCTCAGCCCTTAGACTCTTACTCACAATTATCGTGGAGATTGTATTTTATTCAGATAACAGAGGGATTATTTATTTATTTTATTTGTTTATTCAATTGTTTTATTGCAGTTCAACATTAAAGCCGAGAAAATTCTACGGTAAATGTCTCAATAGAATAAGTTGTCCAGAAAAATCGAATTCTATTGACTTTTTCTATGGAATATTAATATTTTCAATTAAACATTTCAATAGAATGCACCAAAAACTAATAGAAAGTTTCAGTAGTGCTGCATATTTATGCCTTGCCGTTCGCTTTTGACTTTTGAATATCTTAATAATCTAATTTTTTAATAATTTTTTATTAAAAACCTCTCCTAATCAGAGAATTTTTCGTCCTCAAAACGATTTAAAATTTTGTCTCTTTTCAAATTCATGGCAATTTCGAACAGAACAATGAGAAAAATCCTCACCATTGAAAGCTCCATTTGTTGTAGGAGTCAAGACCCCGAGACAGTCTGAGAAATGACGAATGGTGGCATCAACCCCCACCCCCAGCCGTCAACCTCCGTCAGCCTCACGAGGCCTTGGTAAGGAATCCCTCCCAGACCCCAAAATTCAATGCCATCACCGCGAAAATCGCCAAATTCACCGTAATCCACTCAAAAAACCTCGACTAATACCGATAAACTGGCAGATCTCCAAATAAAAAGTCTATTCCTCAGTTCTCCGAGGAATGCTGAGTCAGAGGAACTAAAATTCGTGGTTTTCGCATCACGTGGCTGGCTCGTTGTCCCCAGCGGTATCACCCCAGTCCCTGGGCCAATTCATTTAGTGTTTTCGTGTCTCTCGACTCGAGAGGATCTCATTCCTCTCGCAATCAGTCTCTCGACTTAAATCTCTAGACTAATCAGTAGTCTATCAAGACTTCGCAAGTGCAAAGACTGAGTGTTTTTCCTATTTTTAATTTTTCTAGTTGACTTACGCAACACAAATGACGGGCTGGCAGTCGGAATATGCCCCTGGGGTGCCCGTTCACCAGGAGGCGATGGAACTCACGAGGACAGTGTCCTGTCTAGCCGCTGCCAATCAGCAGTTGGCGGCGGCTCACAGTGCCCTTCTGGGACAGCTGGAGGGACTTTATCTGGAGTTGAGTAAGGAGAGGGAAGCCAGTGTAAAGAAGTGCGATGATGACTTGAGGAGGAGGGTTGAGGTAGTTGAGGGAGTGATGGGAGCCCAGTGTCAGTGCTCAGGGAGGAAAGTGGAGGGCGACTGGAGGTCGGTGAAGAAGAAGGGCAGAGGGGACGGGGACGAGGAGTACGTCAGGAGGGAGTACCAGAGGGCTGTGGAGAGGATCAGAGTACTCGAGAGTGAGTTGAAGGGCGGGAGGGAGGAGGACAGGAGTGAAGGGCTCGTGAGGGAGGTCAGGAGGCTCAGGGAGGAACAGGTGGAGACGAAGGAGGTCAACAAGAGGCTGAGGAGGGAGCTGGAGAGGGTCAGGAGGGATTACGAGGTTTGTGAAGTGGATGAGGAATTATTTGGGGGCTTGATGCACTGATAGAATTATTCATTTATTCCAAACGAGATTTGTTAACTATTAACGAATGGTAGAGTTGAATCTCTCTATATTATAGAAATCCAAATGGACTTCTGGTGATGAAAATTCGGTACTCGAAATTAGAACTCGAAAATTAATGGTCACAAGGGTCAAAATAAAGCACATGAGGGTCAGAATAAGGGTCGTGAGGTTCAGAATAAGGGCCATGAGGGTCAAAATAATTGTCGTGTGGGTCAGAACAAGGGGAATAAGGGTTAGAAGGGTCAGAGTAGGGGTCACGAGGGTCATAATTAGATGACCTAATTAGAGGGCCATAATTAGATTGAGAGTCATGAAGGTCATAATAAAGGTCATGTGGGTCATAATAAGGGTCATAAGGGTCAAAATAGGGGTCACGAGGGTCAAATAAGGGTCACTAGGATCACATTAATATTCATGAGTCATAATAAGGATCAAAATAATGATCGTTAGGGTCAGAATAAAGGTCAAAAAATTGTCATGAGGGTCAGCATAAGGATCATAAGGGGCAGAATAAGGATCGCAAGGGTCAAAATAAGGATTATGAGTCATAGTAAGGGTCATGAGGGTCAGAGTAGGGGTCACGAGAGTCATAATAAGGCGCATAAGGAAGAGATTAAGGGTCATGAGGATCATATTAAGGATCACGAGGTTCAGATTGAGAGTCGCAAGGGTCAGAGTAAGGGTCATATGGATCAGGTTAAGGGTCCAAATAAGGGTAACACGAATCAGATCAAAGGTCTAAATATGGGATTGTTCTGGTTCTAGGTATCGAAAGATTATTTTAAAGCAATGCGAGAGACTTCGGAGGACACTGCCAGGAGGATTGGGGATTCGAAGGGAACAGTGCGGGAGAACTCGATTCAGACTGATGAGGTGGAGAGACCCCAGGGGGGAGAGTTGGAGGAGTCTCTCAAGGAAATTCAAAGACTGAATGATGTCATTTCGAGTTTTAAGAGGGTTCAAAATTCCGATGCTGGTGAGTTGTTAATTATTAACAATACATTTTGTCATTAAACTATTTTCGGATTACGAGAAGACTGCTCTAAATCAATTTTTTTCAATTACTACCGCCACTTGTGTTGATACCCTTTCGTTAGATTCGATATTCCTTTTTTCAGTTAATTGTTTACAATCATATCGAATTCTTTAACGAAATAAAAACTTTCACATTCTTACTATTTATCCCCGAAATCATAACGATTAAATCTGAATTCGATAGCGAAGAAATGAAACTAAACAGGCAAACTCAACTCGAGAAGATCTTTTTAATGAATATCTATGAAGCCAGTAATCTTACAGGGAAATGTCATAAAACCCTTTTTATAACTCATGAAATTTACGACAAAAAGTTCTTATGACATTTTCTTCCCAATCCCTCCCGTTCAGAGATATTTACAGAAGAATTCGCCAGTCCGTTTTCGAATTGAGAAAATAACTGCGTCAAATCAATTTAAAAAATCATCGGTACCTCACAAACTCTAGAGCACAATGCGACCATTTTTTATCCGTTCAGTCTTCCCCATTGTTTTTTTTTATTAACATCTCCGAACGCAACCGAAGCAGCAAAATTCCATATAGAACCCCTTCATGATATCTCTCCAGAAACCTCAACCGAAGAGGAATCCGTGGAACGCCCGACCCTCGACGACTTCAAGAAAGACCTCTGCCTGAAACGCGAAGCGAGACAGCGCGCGATAGCGGCCGTCTCCTCCGAGATGGACCGGCTCCGAAAAGAGCTCGACGCCGAGAAGGAAGCGCACTCGGAGACCTCAAAGGTCCTCGACCTCCTGAAGACCCAATCCGAAAAGGCGTCCAGAAAAAGCGAGACCTTTTCGATCGGCACCGCGACAGCCCCGATAGAAGACGCGAAAGTCGCGAACGAATGGCCGGAGCCGAACTCCATCCAAAAAGACGCGCAACGGCTCACAGACGTGCTCAAGGTCTCAGACGAACTTCGCGGCTGCATCAGACTTCAAATCGAGAAGATCGATGACCTGCGGTATCACTTGGAGTGCGAGCCTGAGCTGAACGCTCACAGGATCGAGACCCTGGAGGCGATCGCGAGATCGAACAGAGACAGCTTCGAGACTCGAGAGCATCAGATGAATCGACTCAAGAACATGTTATCCCAGATTCTGGCTAGACTGGGGGACGACAAATTTAAGATTGAGATAAGCGAGGACTTGAGGACTGAGCACGACCACCAGGTGGAGGACATCCGGCGGCTGAAGGCCCTCTACGACGAGAGGATGAGGGTCCTGGTTGACCTGAAGGACTCGGCGACAAAAGACCTTCTGAGCACTAGGCACAAGCTCAAGGGTCTCGTGAAGGAGAAGGAGTCACTGGACGAGGACCTGAAGAAGGCCGAGGAGAAGATCGACGCGCAGGACACGGAAGTGTCGAATCTTGAGTCACAGCTGGGGCTGACCAAGGCGGACTGCAGGGATCTTCAGAACCAGATGTCGCTGATCAACAGCTTGTTCTCGCAGATGTTGCTGAGCGCTTCCTCGGCGGATATGGATCTCGACAGACTGACGCAGTTGCTGCAGGAGAATCATGACTTGATAAGCGACATGGCTCGGGAGGAGGGCACGGAAGCGGCAGCCCTCCCGAAACTCCTGCTAGACCTCGTGGAACAGGTGGAGGGACGGGAGAAGTCTAAGTCGAGCGAGGGAAGCTCGGAGAAGAAGGAGGATGAGGCGCAGGAGGAGAGCATTGCCAACAATCTTCCCAAAGTTTGGAAAGTCCTGACGGAATTATTGAGCTGTCATGCCGCTGGGTCCTCCGCCTCAACATCGTCTACTCTGTTATCTAATGATCCTAACAGTTGCTACAAGTCAGTGGACACTCCCACTGGCCCCAGGCTTGTCATATCAGTTAGCAAGACTTATATTCGACTGAAGGAGCTGATCTTGGAGAAGAAACATCTGGAGAAGGAGATGGGGAGGATGAAGCAGTTGAATTCACATTTGGAGAGTAAATTGGGGGAACAGGTAAGGAATTTGAATGGTACAGGGATGACAAAATTCAATGGAAAAACTTGACGAATTCGTTAGAATATTCTATTGGAATTCTCTAGAAATTCTATTGGGATCCACTTTTAAACATCCAGTGCAGCCATTTTTGAAGCTTCTATTCCGCTTGTCAAGTAGTGTAATATGATGTCTATGTATATTTTTTATGTTCCGTGATCTTTTGTTTACAGGGATTGTAAAAAAAGAAATTCATTTCTTACTGTAATAAAAAAATACATATATAACATAGTATATATGTATATATCATATAATATATCTATATTATAAAAATCCAAATTGACTTCTGGTGATAAAAATTTGGTACTTGACATTAAGACTCCAAAATTAAGGGTCACGAGGGTCAAAATACGAGTTATGAGAGTCAGATTAAGAGTCAGAAGGGTCACATTAAGGGTCAGATTAAGATTCCAAATAAGGGTAACAAAGGTCAGATTAAAGGTCTAAATAAGGGTCACGAGGATCAGATTAAGGGTCACAAGGGTCAAAATATGGATTTCTACATCTCTCTATATTATAAAAATTCAAATCGCCTTCTGATGATGAAAATTTGGTACTCGAAAATTAAGGGCCAGAATTGAGTCAGAGCGCGCGTCGTATTCTAGTTCCATTGAAATTCTCGGGAATTGTCGTCAAAATTCCATTTGTTTTTTGCGCTGATTCTATGAGATATCTGATAGGAAAAAGTCAATAGACTCTCTTGAACTTTTTTTATAAGAATACTTGGGCATGATTTTTCTACGTTTTTTTACTCGGATCCTGTAATGTGAAACAAAACAAAATATAGCGGAAAAAACTTTGAAAATTCGCGCCCAATAATTTTAATAAAAAAAATCTCAAGAAAAAAATTCAAACAAAAAAGTCGAAATCTATTGACTACGCATCAAATGTCTAATAGAATCTGTACAAAAAACAAATAGAATTTTCACGAGAATTCACTAGAATTTTAATAGAATTTTAATAGAATTCCCATAGAATTTCTAGAGAATTTGTTCCAATTCTTTTGAGTCAGTGATAAAAACTGAATGAATTTGACTTCCGTCCAGGAAAAGAGATTGTCAACAGTATCTGATGAGCTCAGCAAGACATGGAACGTCGTGGGCCGAATGCAGGCTCAACACCAGCAGCTTCACACTCACGAAAAAATTCTGCGTTACGAGCTTCAGCAAAAGCGAAAGATGCTCCAGGAATTGAAGCAAGAGTTGGAGTACTGCCGGGAGAAGTGGGAGTCGGCGAGACAGAAGAACACGAATACTGAGATCGAGTGGAAAAACCTCAGGAGGGAATTCGCGGCTAGGAAGGCTCTAGCTCACGACTCGTTCAACAACAGGTAACTATTTTTTTTGTTGCTTAGAACGGGGAAAATATCAGTAATCGTAGAAATTGCGCTTCTAGTGCTGAGAGTGGTTTCAGTGATGATCGGTGTGATGACTCGGACGACGAGGAGGGGGAGGCCGAGGAGAGGGTGCGCGCAGGCCCACGCCGAAGGACTAGAAAGGTATCATAAGAATTCTATGGAACTCTTGAGGATATCCAAGTATATTTTCCTTTTTATTGCAGATTACACTATAGATTCAACGGTTTTCAATCATCATCATTTTAATTTGTCATTTTAATTGTGAGAAAAATTTGAAAAAAATTATGAATATTCAGTGTCATTCAAATTACATTTTGCACAGAATTATTATTTTTTTATCAATAAATCCATTTTTTCGACCGTTATAGTAATAATTTCTGCGACAGTTTTGGGCCATAGTCGGTCAGATGCTGGTGAAAACAATAAAAAATAATCAAATAGGGATAGTGACGAGGTCGAAAATAGCATATTTCGATACGAGTGAATTTAAATGATTACATTATGTCCTATATGAAGAAATAGCCAAAGTACTTGGACATCCTCAAGGGTTTTTGGCGTGGATACGTCTATGGTTTCGTTTTGGGGGGTCACTAAGCAAAAAAATGCTTATGCAGCCGCGCCATCTATCGGCGATGATTAAAAGCGTAAATTGAGTTGTCCTTATTAGTCAGCGGAATTGAGTTTCTTGGTTACAGCGAAAACTGAGATTTTCCTAAAGACGAGAGTTAAATCTCCAAGACAAAATTGAGTTTTCCAAGAAACGACTATCGATGGTTTAAAGCTAAAGATTCCTCTCGTAGAGTGCTCCCTTTCCGTTCTTTCCTCCCCTCCTTTCTCGTTTTCGAATTCTGATTCTGCTACTCGGCTGCTCCGCTCCCTGTTCTTCTGCTCCTCGAGGCGAAATGGTCCAGGCGGATTGGGTGCACTAAATTTATAGAAGGTTACTGCGCAAAAACTCACCATTGGCTGCAGAGTCAATGGTGGGAAGTTAGAAATCTGATTGGCCGATGAGTCGATGGTGGGGAGAAACTTTCTGATTGGCCAATGAGTCGATGGTGGGGTTAAAATGATCCAAGACCGAAGACAGTGCCATTTCTCAGATAATGAGCGAATGAATAGAAAGCATTCTTAATCAACTAAGTCTTTTGAGAACAATTTCTCATAGTATAAAGTGATGAGAAAATTCAAAAATTTTTAAATTCTTGAGTATTTCCATAGAATTCGTCAATTAAGCAGGTTCTAATTATGAATCACGAATTTTTCAATTTTGAAATTCTTTATAAAATTATAGAGACGTATAGAATTGAATATAATATTAAATTTTTGTGACGAATTACGTTAAAAAGGATACTACCAATGAGGATTTTGGTCCATAGACGTATCCACGTTAAATCTGACGGCTATATCAAGGATACAGCCGATTATGATTTTTTTCCCCAGATCTTCAATTTTTGCACCATCTCCCATCAAATAAAACATTTTTTAATCAAGGAGAGTCCAAGGGCGCCAACTCCAGACACCGAATCCGAGCAGCCAACAGACACCGAGGCATCAGACCCAAAAACCGAGTCCCCGGACCAGAGGACGCCAACCCCAGAGACATCTGACGGCTCTTCCGTAGAGTCCTCGAAGGGCCCACAGAACCCCCTGGACCAGGCCCTCGCGAATGTCATCCAGAACCTCATCCACGTCGACGGCAATCAGAGCACCGATGATCAAAAAAAGGCCCCATCCACTGCCCAGAGGTCATCCCCTTCATCAAATCCAGAGGAAGAATCGAAAATATCAGGTAACGAAGAGACAAAAAATCTTCAACACGAAGAAGTCCCCCAAGATCACTCATTCACACCAAATCATCAACATTCAGCACCCGAAGACACTGATAAGACCCCAGGGGACTCATCTAATCTCGTCTCTGTGTTTTCGATTGGGCCTTTTCCAACAGTCGGTAAAACAGTTCAGTTCAGTGATCCTCTGGTTGTGGGCCCTTCCAACGATCTTCAGGGGTCCCTATTCGGGTCTCAGAGTAATGCAAAATCATTGGAGAGTACTTCGAGGAGTTCCGAGGGCCCCGAAGAAGTTCAGGGATTAACAAATGAAGGAGGAAGACCGGAAACGGAAGCAGAAAGAGCCAGGGAGGATGATAAGGAAGATTTGGGCGGGAAAATTGACGGAAGTTCTGTGGATGGACCTTCGGCGTCGTCTTCGAGGGCCAGTAGAACCTCGGAGGAGGTGCTCGCGGCCCGCGATGCGAGGCTGAAGAGGCTGGAGGAGCAGGCCGAGTGGCTGATGAAGAAGATGAATGCAACCAGTCGGAGAGGATCTGCTTTGAGCACACGATTGGAGGAACTACATGAAGCTTACGGGGAAATTCCTGCCCCACCACCCATGCCCGATGTTCTGCCCTCTGTGAGGATTCCCACGGATCCGAATGCCGTGGAGGTAATTATTGGCGGATTGCTTATCACTGATGATTCAATGATTCCAAGACTTTAAATTTGGCCAGAAGTTTCTAAGCTAGTTTATTGATCATAACTGATTCGCGGATATGACGTCATTTCTTGTGATGTTACTTCCGGTTCCGCTGCCCCGAAAATGACGATGTATTGAAGAATACGTCACTTCCTCTGAAGTCATTTCCGGCCGGATTTTTTTTATAAGGGGTCACTTTCGGTAAACCCTTTCCGGAAATGACGAGTGGTCAAAGAAATTTAGGGCACTTCGGGTTTTGGTGAATTCGGAAATAGCAGAATTTTGAGAGTATGCAACTTCCTGTCACTTCACTTCCGGATCTCTCATATCGGAAATGACGACATATTGAAAAATATGCCACTTCCGGTCAAACAATTGTGGAAATGACCAACTTTTCAAAATACCTTTACTTCCGGTCAGAATCAATTATAAAATGTCACTTCTTGTTGTCTTCCCAGAACTTACTTTTTTTTTAATTACGTGCACTTTCGTTTTGGCGAATCCCTTGGTGACAGAATTTTGAAAACATGTCACTTCCGGGGACGCCATTTCCGATTTAAAAATTCCGAGAATAATCTTTTTTAAGATTTTGTAATTTCCGATCGCTGGAAATTACGTCATAAATTTTATCACTAGTGCAAGTTTTTGACCGGAAGTAACGTCAGCGGAAATTACGTCATCCTTGAATATTCTGTCCTTTCCGGAAATGACGTATTATAAAAAAATTGTCACTTCCGGAATTGTCATCCAGACGTCACGTCACAAAAATGTCGAGTTAAAAAACTGTCATTTCCGGAAACGACGTCAAAAAATTGGGAAAGGTCACTTTTTTTGAACCACCAATTTCCCGCCAATGTTCATAATAATTTCCCCAATCTCTGTTCAATTAATTCTAGGAATCTCAGACAGCAGAGCCGACAGGAACCCCAGAATCATCACCATGAACTTCTCAAACTCCAGACAAAACCATTTTTGTACCTTGATAAAATGTTTCAACAGGAGAATCAAATAAAATTGACGAGAAAAAAAAAATTCGACAAAAGGTGTACAGTTTATTTTACAAATAATCAACAACATCGATTTTCTTGAGACACATTTTAATCATGAACTGAATACAAAGGCATCTTAAAATTCTCTCCACCTCGATATGTATAATATTCACAAGATAATCCTAATCGTCTAATTCTACTCGCATCTACTCATAATTAATAAAATAAAATATCTTGAGAAATTGTCTGTTGTAACAAAAATGAAAAATTAAGAGACGAAAAAAAAACTAGGCACTTCCAAGTCTCTAACTCTCAGGCACAATCGAAGGCATTTAATTAATTAGTAATAGCAATCAATTCGATCATCAATTGATCTAATCACTAATGATTTCCGCGGTTAAACCGACACGTCAAGTACAAAATTTCCTCACGAAATGTTCATTAATTAATAATACTAGTCCTACGGCAATCATTCGAAACACCAATCAATCTCGTTAATTAAGAGATCAATGATAAATGAAAAATCATTCACACTATCTACAGAGGTCTTAAAAATTAGTATTGGCCTTTCTTTCTGTTCTAAAATGAATAATTAATACTCTATAATTTTCTTAATATCTCAAATCCTCACCTAATTCCGATAAATGCATCAATAACTGCATCGATTACGCCTTGATTATCACTAACGAATCCTACATTAATATAATAAATTTGTATCTTTTTTCTTCTGTTATCACAGCGTACATCGTACACTCTTCACTGAGCTCGAAATAATCTCGATTTAGTTTTTTTTCCATTGAGAAAAAAATGTCATTAAGTCCTACGGAAAATTACGAAATCATTAAATCCTAGATTATTGAGTATTAATCAACATTTCCACATCAGTCATTAACTGTTGTCACTTTATCATTGTTAATGATAGGTAATAAATTAAGTTGAAGGCACTGGGAGTATAAAAAGGCACGTGAGCCACCAAGAGGTAGTGAAAATATATTTTTACAAAATGGTTAGGTGAAAGTTTTAGAAATTATCGTTATATAAAAACTCCAGACGTTTTTTTACCATCTCTCGGAATTTAAAAAACATATCGAAGTTTTCATGACATTTTTCGCATAAAAATTTGGATATTTTAATTAGTTTCATAGATATTCATCAAAAAAATCTTTCAGGATTTTTTTTCTGATTCAATATTTTTTTATGAATGGGACATGATTCTTTTTGTATATCTCGAGATCTTATTTTTGAGTAATAAAAATTTACATCCATTTTTTTTTCGACTTTGACACCTCTCGAAATTTAATAATGATATCAAAATTTCCATTAGATTTTTCGCAGAAAAATTTCGATATTTTAATTAATTTCAGAGATATTCCTAAAAAAATCTTTGAAGATGTTTTTTTATGCAAGAATTTTTTATGAATGGGACACAATTCTTTTATTATATCTTGAGATCAAATTTTTGGAGAATAAAAACTGACAGTAAAATTTTTTTTGAGCATTAATTCTATCAAAAGGCACAGTTTCAGAAATCATTATCTAAAAACTCCAGACGTATTGTTTTCGACATCTCTTGAAATGTAAAAACAACATCAAAATTTCCATCAAATGTTTTTGTACCAAAATTTAGATATGTCAATTAGTTTCGAAGATATTCATCAACAAATCTTTCCAGAATTTTTTTTCGATACAATAATTTCTTATGAATGGGACGCAATTCTCTTTGCACATCTCGACAGTTAATTTTCAAGGAATAAAAATGCGCAATTTCAAAAATAATTACCTAAAAAATCCAGCCGTATTTTTTCGACATTCCTCGCACCCAAAAATATCAAAAAATCAAATGAGCTTCAAAGATATTCATGAAAAAATTTCAGAATTTTCTTCTGTCAATGCCTCAATGTCAGATGAATAAAAATCAATGTTTTATACATCTCGAGATCAACATTTTGACAAATAAAAAAATTCCTCCAAAGATTTCTTGCAGCTCTGACTATCTCCTCCAAAAAATCCTGCCGAAATGATCCCCAAAAACCCAGGACCCACCCAATCCTTCCTAAAAAATCCTCCCCCGTTTTACCCCAACTCCCTCGTGCCTCACTGTATCATCTGAAGATACCTATTCTCCTCGAGAAGCGAGCTCAACGAAGAAGTCATGTCATTAACCACCATATTGGAGCTCGCAGGCAGTGGCTGTGGCAGAGATAAAGGATGTGTCGAGCTGGAAACACTGGTCTCATGCCCCTGGGCATTTCCAGACCACTTCTCCAGCTGCTGGACATACGCCAGAGTCCTCCTGTAGGAGTCCTGCTGCATGCCCGGGGGTTTCATGGGGGAGCCCTGCTGGGACTGGCTGATGTCCCTGCACTGGATCTCCATGCCATGCCCATTGTAGCACTCGTGCTGATAGTTCCACTGGCAATTGCAGCCTTGAGGGTTCGTGAAGTGATTCTGTCCCTGATGCCCCTGATGCCCCTGCGACCCCTGGCAATTACAGCTCTGAAGTCGACAGTTGTTCTGACGTGAGCACTTGGGGTTCTGCCCTGGATTCCTGGCTGCATTCACCGCCGGATGTCCGCAGTTCACCTGGCAGAGGCCATTCTGCCCCTGAGCCTTGACAGGGCAATGCTGATTGGCCCCCTGGCACATGCCATTCATCCCTGCATCACCTCCCATCATCCTCGAGGGCATTCCCTCATTCCCAGGGGTTCTGGGGCACTGATTCTGCCCAGGGGCACACGGATTCCCCAGATGTCCTGGTCCCCTCGGCTGACAGTGAGATAAATTGCAGTTTCTCATCTGTACGCAGGGCTGACCCTGGTGACCCTGGCCATTGCAATTGCTACCCAATTGGCCAGAGCAGTTGTAATTTTGGTAGTAGTTCATCTGCTGGGGACAGTTTCTGGACATTTGGGCTGAATTCTGCTGGAGATTGGTGGAATTCATCTGGGGATTCAGTTGAGGGGGCAGGGCACCTGCTGCTGGTGATGTCATTGGCTGATCGCTGATGTGACTAGGTGCGTAGTGAGATCCTGGGGACATTACTTGGCTCGCTGGGGACTGCTGCATCTGGGGGCAGTTGGTCTGGGGGTAGTAGGTCGAGGTCTGGGACATTCGGGAGGAGGGACAGTGGGAGTAGGAGGGAGAGGGGGCCTGGTAGTTCTGGCAGGGTGGGGGGTTCTGAGGGGGGTTCTGCGGGGGCTGATAGCACGGTTGAGGGGGTGGCGGGTGAGGTGGGTGGGGGGAGAAGGTGCAGGGCTGCTGCTGGCGTTGGTAGTGCAGGGGATTCGTGCAGATTGGGGACTGACAGATCGGGAGGGGACTGCCGCGGTAGCTGACTTGGTTGCCTCCTGCTTGCACCTGAAATTTAATTAGTAAATTGTGAGTAATTTGATTGGGAATTAGTTGTTATTTCATTGAGGAGTTTAATTAATTAGTTTGAGTAGCTTGGCTCATTTTTGGGTCTTTCTTTTTATTAATTGAGAGTCGGTAGTGGTAATTATTATTTTAATGAGTTTAGTTCATCTTTTTACTCATTTTTTTCAATTAATTTGGAGTTGAGTAATTTTGGGTGGATTTTGCTGAAAATAGGAAGGATTCTAGTGAGTTTAGGAGACAATTGGAGAACAGGTTTTTTTGTGGGGAATTTAAATCTCTAAAAAAATCATTTGATATTTTTAACACTAAGAGATAATAATCAATGTAAAAAACATGACAAGTATAGATATGAAAGAAAGCGGATGAAATTTTGTACTAATTATTTAATCAATATTTACTAATTGTAATAACGATGATCATTAGTATTTTAATGACTTTAATTCATTTCTTAATTTTTTCTTTCATCATTTTGAGTCGAGTAAATTTGTGTGAATTTTGCTGAAAATATGAAGGATTCTAGTGAGTTTAGGAGACAATTGGAGAACAGGTTTTTTTGTGGGGAATTTAAATCTCTAAAAAAATTATTTGATATTTTTAACACTAAGTCACTCGCTCATGAGATGATAATTTAAATTTAATTTTTATTTAGAAAACATGACAGGTATAGATGAAAGAAAGCGGATGAAATTTTGTACTAATTATTTAATCAATATTTACTAATTGTAATAACGATGATCATTAGTATTTTAATGACTTTAATTCATTTCTTAATTTTTTCTTTCATCATTTTGAGTCGAGTAAATTTGTGTGAATTTTGCTGAAAATATGAAGGATTCTAGTGAGTTTAGGAGACAATTGGAGAACAGGTTTTTTTGTGGGGAATTTAAATCTCTAAAAAAATTATTTGATATTTTTAACACTAAGTCACTCGCTCATGAGATGATAATTTAAATTTAATTTTTATTTAGAAAACATGACAGGTATAGATGAAAGAAAGCGGATGAAATTTTGTACTAATTATTTAATCAATATTTACTAATTGTAATAACGATGATCATTAGTATTTTAATGACTTTAATTCATTTCTTAATTTTTTCTTTCATCATTTTGAGTCGAGTAAATTTGTGTGAATTTTGCTGAAAATATGAAGGATTCTAGTGAGTTTAGGAGACAATTGGAGAACAGGTTTTTTTGTGGGGAATTTAAATCTCTAAAAAAATTATTTGATATTTTTAACACTAAGTCACTCGCTCATGAGATGATAATTTAAATTTAATTTTTATTTAGAAAACATGACAGGTATAGATGAAAGAAAGCGGATGAAATTTTGTACTAATTATTTAATCAATATTTACTAATTGTAATAACGATGATCATTAGTATTTTAATGACTTTAATTCATTTCTTAATTTTTTCTTTCATCATTTTGAGTCGAGTAAATTTGTGTGAATTTTGCTGAAAATATGAAGGATTCTAGTGAGTTTAGGAGACAATTGGAGAACAGGTTTTTTTGTGGGGAATTTAAATCTCTAAAAAAATTATTTGATATTTTTAACACTAAGTCACTCGCTCATGAGATGATAATTTAAATTTAATTTTTATTTAGAAAACATGACAGGTATAGATGAAAGAAAGCGGATGAAATTTTGTACTAATTATTTACTCAATATTTACTAATTACAATAATGATGATCATTAGTATTTTAATCACTTTAATTCATTTCTTAATTTTTTCGTCGATCATTTTGAGTCGAGTAAATTTGTGTGGATTTTGCTGAAAATATGGAGGATTCTAGTGAGTTTAGGAGTAAATTGGGAGAGGTTTTTCGTGGAGAATTTAATTCTTAAAAAAAAACTGTTTTGAAAAAACAGAATTTTTTTCAACAAAAACACTCGTTTATGAGGTAATTAATATTTTTAAAACAAGATGAGTGAAGATGAAAGAGAAATGATGGATTTTTGATTATTGCATTTGAAAAATATCATTATATTTTTTTGTATTTCTATTAAAAAAACAATGCGCTTACATCTCATAAAAAAATAATAATAAAAATCATAATCTTACAAAAAGTAATATAATTGAAGAAAAATAAAGAATCGATCAGAAATAAAATGAAGTTTGGATTGATAAATACCTCATTCAGGTACTGCATCATCTCATCAGGAATGACAAGCTTGTTCTCCACCATCTCCCCCTCCCCCACTTCATCGAGCACAACCTCCTGATTGGGATGCAGCTCAGGCAGCTGTGCTGACCTCGGTCTAGGTGGGACAGGTGGTGAAATCCGTTGACTCTGGTATCCCCTAGTGGGCTCTGACATTCTCCTGTCTCCAGAGGGTTGGGGGAGTCCTGTTGATGGGGTCCATTCGTTTGTTCCACTCTGAACTCCCTAAACCAAAAAAAAACAATATTTTTCATGCAAAAAGGTCATGATATAAGAATTATATAAAATTAAAAGTCAAAAACATGAAAAGCTTATGATTTAAAAACATTTAAAGATCATCTCCATCGTTGATAAGTCTCAAGAAATTAATTTAATTTTGAAAATGCACTTGAATTTCGATTTATAAATTTCTTGATGACAATTTTGTGAATCTATAGACCAAAAAATTGAAATAAAGAATAACTTTTCTAAACAAATATCTGAAGGTAACGATGGAAAAAATAAAAAGCTGATCATTGGACATCAATGAATGCCAAAAATCTCATTAAAACTTCAAAATAAATCTGATTACAACTTTGAAAAATATTTTAATAAGTCTTTCCATGAATTTCATGCAATCTCTGTTCTTAAAATAAATTAAGTGACATCTCAAAATGCCAATAATAACATTTAAATCAAAACAATTCAATTTTAAATTGACAATAAAATTTATTACAACTTCACAAATATTTTTATAACTATTTCTTCACGAAATGTATATACACCCTTCTTTAAAAAAATGAATCATAATAAAAGAAAATTCTTGAAACCAATCAATCGCCATCTAAAAATGCCAATTAAGACATCTAAACCAAAATTATTGATAAGAAATTGAAAATGATATTTATGACGACTTCACAAGTCTTTTTGCAAGTCTTAAAAAAATTAATCATAGCAAGAAAATCCCGAAAATTACAATGAAAAAAAGAAGTCCAATAATTCCTAAACCAAATTTAATTATCATTAAAGAATGCCAATAATGACATTTAACCCAGAACCCTTAATTTCAAATGAAAAATAAAATATAAGACGACTTCCCAAGTCTCTTCGTACCCATTTCCCCCCCAAAAATATCTCTCCTACAAAAAAATCATCCCCCAATAAAAAAATCCCAAAAATTGCAACGAAAAAAGTAAAACAAAAATCCATATTCACCTGAATGGACATGTTCTGCGTCTGCACCACCAGGTTACTCGTGGAGTATTGTCCCTGTACCTGATTATTTCTCCCTGAGAAGGTGCTCATCTGGCTGCTCCTCCTGGAGGTGCCAGGGCTGATGGGATCATAGAAGCTGCCAGGTCCAGCAGGTCCAATCCTCGCATTGGAGACAGCACTGGCCTGGCTGCTCCTCCTGCTGCCAAAGTCAGTGGACCTCATGCTGCCATAGTAAGTGCTGACAGTGCTGCTGGAGTCCCTCCTGGGTTCGCTCAAGGGCTGAAGCCTCAGCTGAAGATCAGAGAGACTGGTCTGCCTGTTCCCCTCCATTTTCAGATCCGTGATCCTCCGGTTGAGCTCACCGATGTTGCCCTGGGGCCCTGGGACCCTCCCCCTGCCCCCAACATTCATCGAGGGGACAGGCTTGGCGCTGAGTCGCCCCTTCATTCGATTCCTCGAGGGCGGCGGCGCCTGCTGGCTCTCGATTCCCCCCACCATAGCCCTCAGGGCCACTGGGAGGTCCGCGATGTCGAGATCGTCCGACTCCTCCACCCAGTTGTCCTCTCCCAGCATCACTCCGTCCACTGTCATACCGATTTCGTCGGTGCAACCACCGACCAGGGGACTTCCCTGCTGCTGAATCATCCCTGGGGGACTGTTCGCCTCCGATTCGGATTTCACGGAGGGCGAAGAGAGGCTCGGGGTCTTCGGGTGCAGGTCCTCACTTCTGCTCGGGGAGTTGCCTCCTGCGCCTGCCTCGTCGCTACCACCACCGTCACCACCGCCCTTGTGCTTCTTATTCGCGTAGAACTCGGCACCGTGAACCGTCTTCACGTGCTTGCGAAGGGAGGAGGGGTCGGTGTAGCGCTTTGTGCAGCCCGGGGCTTTGCAAACGTAGGGTTTCTGGACAGAAGGATGAAGGTTATTAACTGGGCGAAGCCCCAATTTTGGGAGGGAATAGCTAATGAGGATTGGGGCTTGGGGGTTTAAGACGGAAAAAATATTTCGGTTTGTCATGTTTTGGGGGATTCTCATCTTTTGCGGCCGAATGCAAGCATTGTGGGGCGAACAGCCAATTCCTGGCAGGAATGGCCATATTTATAATTCATAATTATCGGTAAATTTGGAAGCTGTCATTTAGTTAATTAGAGATGCAAAATGACCGTCATTTTTTAGATCGCGTCATATGACCGAAAAATGACGGTCATGTGAGGCACAAATTTTCCAACTACAAATAATTGTCACAAATCATTTGTAACCAAATTGTTGTCAAACCATCTGTATAGTTGGATAATGACGGTCATAACTAATTTCCAATTTGTGACGGTCATGAATAAAACAAAATAGTTTCACCTACATGGATGGAAAAAAAACGTGATTTCCATTTCAAAATGCGGATTAGGCCAATACAAAAGGAATTCAACTAAAAATTGACCGAGAAAAAAATATAGATGAAAAGTGACTGTCATTTTTTCTTGACAAGTTGCGACGGTCATGAAGGGGGAGGGGGAATGTGACCGTCATATGACGGGTCATGTGACCCGCATTTGCATCTCTATAGTTAATGTCACTCTTGAATTTTTAATTATTTTAATAATCATCAAATTAGACATTCAAGTTCTGAACTATTTTATTAATCAATAATTTAGGTAGGAAGATTGCTGATTATTTGGTCAATTGGTAATCCCTTTTGAGAAATTAGAATTATTTACTTAATGGAAAATTCACAGTGCCATATTATCAAATATTCAATTCATCATCGATCGCAAATTTAAATTATAAATATGACAGTATTTCTATATTTTGATGGGAATATTTAAACCTTTATAAATGCAAGTCACAGATTCCTCTATTATTTATGGCCATCCCTGATTGCTGGACGGTTAATGGAAATTCGAGTTTCTAAACTATAAGAATCACCTAAATTCAAGAATGTTCTAAAACAGAATAAAGAATAACGCCAGTCTCACCTCATTGGAGTGCGTTCTGTTCTGGTGTTTCGCCCTGTCACTAGCATTGCTGAAGGCCTTGCTGCAGCCCGGGTACTCGCACGTGTACGGTTTTTCCCCGGTGTGGGACCTCAAGTGCGTCTTCAGGTTCTCCAGCCTCGAGTACGCCTTGAAGCACCCTTCGAAGGTGCACTTGTGGGGCTTCTCCCCGGTGTGCCTCCTCATGTGCACCACCAGCATGTACTGCGCCTTGAAGGGTTTCTCCTCCCTGGAGCACTCCTCCCACCCGCAGACGAAGCTCTTCTTGTTCGCGTGGATGTGGTCGTTGTTGATGTGCTTGACGAGATCGTCCTGCGTAGGAAACTCGAGGCCGCAGTCCCTCCAGTGGCAATTCGTCTCGATGAAGTCACCGGGCTCGTCCCTCAGGTCCTCGCTGGGGCTCAGCCCCTGGGGATGGGTCACAGCTGTTGTCGTCGTCGTCGTCGTCGTCGTCGCCGGCTCCCTCTTGACTTTAGTGTGCCGTCGGGAGGACGTGTCGGCCTCGGCCGCTATCGACCTGCTGGAGGACTCCGAGGCCCTTCTGCAGGCCTCCCCGGGGTCTGTCTTGGGCGGAAGCCCTCCGTCGTGCGGTCCTATTGCCGACGCCGAGGAGTGGGGAACCGAGAACAGCTGACTGTGCGGCGTCAGGCCGTGCGGGTGCGGGTGACTGTGGGGGTGAGGGGGCGGCGGCGAGGGTTGGAGGGGGTGGGGGAGGAGCGCTGCAGCTGCTGCACTACGCAGAAAGTGCGCCTGGAGCTGCTGCAAGTGCGGCGCCATGCCTGGGTGCATGCCCAGGGCTGGAGACATTGCTGTTGAACAATTTTTAGTTTTTAGAGGTCTTACAGGGGCTGGGGATTAGCGGGTGAGAGGGGGAGTCGTTCTCCCTTAGGTGTGATTTTTAAATCATTACATTATAATAATCCGATTAATTTTTCATCGGCGATTTGAATTCTTTGCTATTTTTTTTATGCATTGGTTCATTATTTGAAAAAATATATCAATTTTAAAATTTTCCCTAGACATTGAAATATTGAAAATTCTGCTTTCGTGGTGATCTCGTTTCTTCTCCTCTTTCATCGGAATTAGATAATAGAAGGAAAATACTCTGGTTTTTCTTTATTATTAAAAAAAGCGTTTTGGAATTTTCAAGATCGAAAAATCGTTTTTTTTAATTTATTTCTGATTTTCCTTCCCGACATTTGCCGTATTTCCTGTTTCTGTGAATGACATACGATCACAGAAATTAAAAATGTTAATCTCCCTTCAGTTTTTACAAAGAAAAAGCCAATTTGAGAAATTTCGCAAAGACATATAAAAATAGATGTTTTCATTTTATTGATACTGATTGATGATGATCGATCTCTCTGTAATTTCATTCTGCAGTTCCATTGAAATGAGATCAAAAGGGTGTAAAATTTTCATATTCGTTGACATTTTGAGATCATTGCTACTAATTAATTTAAAGAAAAAGAAAGAAATGAAAAATTTTAGGTATGATTATCAAAAATTGTTTGTCGATCTGTATTCTCACGTGGGTTATGGGGAATTCCTCATCATTCAATGTCGTAATTGGTGAATTAAGGAACAAAAAAATATGTAATAACAGTAAGAATGAGTAAAATTAAGTTAATCTAATAGTGAAGACGGAAATGGAAAGAAAATAAAATAAAATAACATAGTATAAATTAATCTGCAATCGTCTTGCGTTGAATTTTCATGAACCCCCCTAACAAACAAAAGAGAATTGAATACCATTCTATGAAACATGAATAAACGAATCATAATCGTCAAAATTATTTAGGTCAGAGGAAAATAGAATAATTCAACTTTCTTAATATTGTGTTTACTAAAGCTGTCTTCGAACGAAGTTGATTAGAATTAATAGCTAGAATTATGAGATTATCTCACATTTTTGACGTTAAGAGTAGGAGAATCTGAATGCAATATACAGAAAATGATGATCGATTTTGTCACTATGAACAAATAATATTAATATCCAAATACAAAATTTCTGATATGAATAAAAAGAAGCTGTGACTCAATATTCCAAATGAAGTTTTAATTTTTAATTTGGTGTTGAAAGTATATTGATGAGATTAACAACAGATTAATTGAATTACCGTGTGAACTACCTAAAAATTGATAACAGTGTGGGCACGCACTTTTACCAGAGTATCAACAAACATTGAATTCCAGAAATTCACGCTCTAAAGTATATTCTAGAAGGAATATAATTGTAATTATGATTAAAATCTTATCCAGTGGGCATAGAAATTAGAACATGAGCAAATCATTTATTATAAGAAGATAATAAACAATTCATTGAAAAAAGAAATATTAAATTTAACAGGAAAAAATTCATAATGAAAAAACAGGAACATTTCACAAGTATTTGTATCATAGAAAAAATCAACAAAAACATTTAAAAATGCGGAAGAGAAAAGCGAAGAAAAAAGACTCTTTGAAATTGTTCCCCTCCATTAATTTACTTTCATCTCTTCATTTTGCTCCTCCTCACTCAATCACCAACAAGAAAATACGTAATTGGATTACGTACACCGGTCACGTAGCCCACACAGGACAACCATATTAGTGTTCGCAGTAATCTAGTCATAACAGTTTAAACAAGCAGAGTACGGCATGACGAACACTTCAAGAGTATCGCATCAATTTTTATCTCCATCGCACAAACGATATTTGATATTTGATTAATGTACAATCGCCCGCCCTCGTCGATGTTTATTCAAATCTCATTCGCGGAATAGGTGTTATGACAGGGTTTTATCACCGATTGGAATGCATGGTTAATTGTATAGCTGTGGGATCGGTGGGATGATTGGGATGCAGAGGGGATTTGCGGTCGGAAGTTTGTCTAGTGCATTGGAATGAGGTGGATATTAATCTAGGAATCTATTATTCAAACAATAGGTGATGGGAGAGAGAAGGGAAGCGATCAATTCCAAAGGATTTTGCGAATTGTCTTGCAATTGTTTATTGAGAATTTTACTTTTTTGTTTTAGTTCTTTTTAATCTTTTGTATTATAGAACAGACTTATCGGATGGAAATTCGAATGGAAATTTTGTTAATTTTTAAAACGTGTTTAATTATGTTTTAATCGTGTTTAATCTTGAGGTTAATTCCTTTCACAACTTTCTAATTAACAAAAGCTTTTGACAAAAATCGCTTCAATAAAAATTTATAAATCGTTCAGTTCGCTTCAAATCCATGAAAATAAAAACGAAAAAATTCATTTTAGAAAATCGGAAGGAGTTGGATATTGATCTTGGAATCTATTATTTAAAGAATAGGTGATGGGACAACGAAGGGAAACGATCAAATCCAAGGGAGTTTGTAATTTTTTGTTCAAATTTGTTGTTAAAAATTTCATTCTTTGTTAAAAAGTATGTTTTTTTTTAAATTTTATATACTAAGAAAGAGTTTTGTCGGAATTGTCCGAATAGAGATTCCGTTAATTGTTTAATCATGTAAAAAATTAATGGGTTCAGGATAAAATATATCTTGCCACTAATTTCCTTCAGAACTTTCTAATCAACAAAAGCTTTTGACCCTTGTCAGAAAGCTTCAATAAATATTCTATAAATTGTTCAATTTCTTTGAAATCCATGGAAATAAATACGAAAAAATTCATTTTCCAAAATCGGAATAAGTTGGATATTGACGTTGGAATCTATTATTTAAATAATAGATGATGAGAGAACAAAGGGAAACGATCAATTCCAAAGGATTATGCAAATTTTGTTCAAATTTGTTGTTAAAAATTTCATTCTTTGTTAAAAAGTATGTTTTTTTTTTAATTTTGTATACTATGAAAGAGTTTTGTCGGAATTGTCCGAATAGAGATTCCGTTAATTGTTTAATTATGTAAAAAATTAATGGGTTCAGGATAAAATATATCTTGCCACTAATTTCCTTCAGAACTTTCTAACCAACAAAAGCTTCTGACCCTTGTCAAAAAGCTTCAATAAATATTCTATAAATTGTTCAATTTCTTTGAAATCTATGGAAATAAATACGAGAAAATTCATTTTCCAAAATCGGAATAAGTTGGCTATTGACGTTGGAATCTATTATTTAAATAATAGATGATGAGGGAACAAAGGGAAACGATCAATTCCAAGGGATTTTGCATTTTTATTTTCAAATTTGTTGTTGAGAATTTCATTCTTTGTAAAAATGTTTCTTTGGTGGTTTTTATTATATCGTCGCATTAAAATCAAAGGGGCGTAAGTGCCATTTCTCTGAGATTTTTNTCAACAAAAGCTTTTGACCCTTGTCAGAAAGCTTCAATAAATATTCTATAAATTGTTCAATTTCTTTGAAATCCATGGAAATAAATACGAAAAAATTCATTTTCCAAAATCGGAATAAGTTGGATATTGACGTTGGAATCTATTATTTAAATAATAGATGATGAGAGAACAAAGGGAAACGATCAATTCCAAAGGATTATGCAAATTTTGTTCAAATTTGTTGTTAAAAATTTCATTCTTTGTTAAAAAGTATGTTTTTTTTTTAATTTTGTATACTATGAAAGAGTTTTGTCGGAATTGTCCGAATAGAGATTCCGTTAATTGTTTAATTATGTAAAAAATTAATGGGTTCAGGATAAAATATATCTTGCCACTAATTTCCTTCAGAACTTTCTAACCAACAAAAGCTTCTGACCCTTGTCAAAAAGCTTCAATAAATATTCTATAAATTGTTCAATTTCTTTGAAATCTATGGAAATAAATACGAGAAAATTCATTTTCCAAAATCGGAATAAGTTGGCTATTGACGTTGGAATCTATTATTTAAATAATAGATGATGAGGGAACAAAGGGAAACGATCAATTCCAAGGGATTTTGCATTTTTATTTTCAAATTTGTTGTTGAGAATTTCATTCTTTGTAAAAATGTTTCTTTGGTGGTTTTTATTATATCGTCGCATTAAAATCAAAGGGGCGTAAGTGCCATTTCTCTGAGATTTTTTTTTTCTCTTAATACCAAAGGGGCGTATGTTTTTTTTTCTTCGAAATGGAGTTTTCTCAACTTATGAAAGGTTTTTTGTGGACAAATTTCTGAAGTGGCAAATGGACGTAAGTCCGACTAGCAAGTACTGAAGGGGCGTATCTCCAGCACATACGCCTCTTTCTTTTTATACTTTTTGTTTCTTTTCTAGCTCATATTGAGAATGAATAATTCCAAAGGGGCGTAACTCAGGCACATACGTCCCTTTGTTTTTGAAGCAATAATCACAGAGGGGCGTAACTCCAATATATATGTCCCTTCATTTGTTACTGTTCGTTCCTATTGATTCATCAAGTATAAACGGAATCACATGCACTACAGCCCTAATAATAAATAATATTTGATTCTACATTAACCTCCCCTCCCTCTGTCTCATAATGAATGTTCAAATTATTTCCCTTTGGTTTTTTGCTTGAATGAAACAATTTCATGAGAAATATCAGTAACTAAACTAAAATTTTCTAAAATTTTCTTCTAAATTTATTCGATTTCATTCATTAATTTATTTCATTTTTTTAAATTATGACTGCGAATTTCAGGAAATTATCTGTATGAAATTTCGAGTCGTGACTGCTTTGAACACTTCGGAAGAAAATGAGACCATAAAGGAAGAAGAAAATAGTTAAAGCGTTTTATGTTGATATAACAATATAAAACTCATTATCGCGAGTAGACCTAAGATATAATGAGAGAGAGGCGTATGTGGGACTTACGCCCTTTTCGTTTTATTTCAACATGAAATGTGTCATCCGAAGTGCACAACACATAATGTAAAAAGGGCGTAAGTGTCATTTTTTGAATGAAATGAAACAGGCGTAAGTGTGGAGATACGCCCCTTTCCCGTTGAAATATGGCAATTACGCCTTTTTCCTAGATTTTTTTTTTCCGATTTTTGGTCAGAAATTTCATGAAAAACAGAAAAAACAGGAATTCGGAACATACGCCCCTTTCACATTTAAAATGGGTTTTTTGGCACTTACGCCCCTTTGATGTTAATGCGACGATATAAAAGAGTTATCGGAATGGTATCGGAATAGAAATTTTGTTAATTTTTAGTCATGTTAGAAATAGTTGGGTCAAGACAATATATCTCTTGATACTAATTTCCTTCGTAATGTTATAATTAACAAAATCTTTTGATGAGATCGCATCGATAAACATTCAATGAATCGTTCGACTCCCTTCCAATCCACGAGAAACAGAACCAAAAAATTTCTCTTCCGAAATCGCTTCATCTACACTGCGAGAAAAACAACAGAGCTTGCTAAAAATCATCAAAGAAAGATTTTTTGTGCCAAACATGCGCAATGTGGCGAAAGATTGACAATTTTTATTGCAAAAATAGATTTAGTCTTTTCAAAAAAATAGAAAAGGCACCATCTTGCATGAACAAACATTGAACGAACATTCGGTCGTTATTGAAAGCAGATCAATTATTCATGTTTGAAACTTTCAAATTCGATCCAGAAAACGATTTTTTTCGTAATTTTCAACTGACGATTTTGTTGGCCCAAACAAGACTTGTTCGAGAACTTGTTCGTTTTTCTCTCAGTGCATTTTCATCATCAACTTCTCTCTAAATATGACATCCCCAGGGTTGACGACCCGACAAAGGAATTAACGACGAAATTTCAGTGGCTGGATAAACCGGAAGTTGATACCAGAGGTGATCTGCCCCATTCTCTCGCGCCCCTACAATCGTAAAAGACACCAAAGACCCTGGTTTGGCTTCTGGAAGGGGGAGTATTATTAGAGTCGCATGGCACGAGATTCCAGAGGACTCGAGAAAGAGTTAAACCCCCCCTGCGTTCGGTAAGTCATTTTACGATTCAACAGTTGAACGAAAACTCGTTAATGTCGCGAGGTGTCGTCAGTGTTGAAGGGGGGAAAAAAATAAATTATGGTAATGAGGGAGTGGTGATTTATATTTACCTGCGGATAAGTGACCGTAACTGCCACTGGCGCTGCTACTTCGTGAGCCATTGACAATTGCTGTTGCTAAACTGTTGGGGCTGAAGCGAATCATGCTGTCAATGTCGAAACGATCTGAGTAGGGAGAACTGCTGAGGGCACGTTTCCGACTCGCCCGGATTGCCGAGGCTCGTGGACTGCCCAGTCTTGATGAAGCTGAAATTAATAAAATCGAAACATGATGAAATGAAATTACACTGTTGAAAATTTTCCACTGAAATTTCAAGGAATTTTGTCATTGAAATTCATAATTCATAACTTCATGGGAAAGCTGAATGATGAAACTGAAATTAATAAAATCGAAACATGATGAACTGAAATTACACTGTTGAAAATTTTTCACTGAAATTTCAAGGAATTTTGTCATTGAGAATTCATAATTTCATGGAAAAGCTGAATAATGAAACTGAAATTAATAAAATCGAAAGGGCAATGAAATGAAATCAAATACACTGTTAAAAATTTTCAACTGAAATTTCAAGGAATTTTGTTATTGAGAATTCATAATTTCAGGGAAAAGCTGAATGATGAAACTGAAATTAATAAAATCGAAAAGGCAATGAAATGAAATTAAATACACTGGTAAAATTTTTCAACTGAAATTTCAAGAAATTTTGTCATTGAGAATTCATAATTTCATGGAAAAGCTGAATGATGAAACTGAAATTAATAAAATAGAAAGGGCAATGAAATGAAATTAAATACACTGGTGAAAATTTTCCACTGAAATTTCAAGGAATTTTGTCATTGAGAATTCATAATTTCATGGAAAAGCTGAATGATGAAACTGAAATTAATAAAATCGAAAGGGCAATGAAATGAAATTAAATACACTGGTGAAAATTTTCAACTGAAATTTCAAAAAATTTTGTCATTGAGAATTCATAATTTCATGGAAAAGTTGAATGATGAAACTGAAATTAATAAAATAGAAAGGGCAATGAAATGAAATACACTGGTGAAAATGTTCCACTGAAATTTCAAGGAATTTTGTCATTGAAATTCATAATTCATAATTTCATGGAAAAGCTGAAATTGTGAAAATCGAAACATCAACGAAATGAAATTAAATACACTGTTAAAAATTTTCCACTGAAATTCCCGGTAACAGTCATAGAAAATTCTAACGAGGAACATTTCTACTGAAATTTCAAGGAATTTTGTCATTGAAAATTCATAATTTCATGGAAAAGCTGAATGATGAATTTAAAATTAATAAAACCGAAACATCAATCAAATGAAATTAAATACACAGTTGAAAATTTTCCACTGAAATTTTTGGTAAGTCTTGGAAAATTCTAAGAAGTAATATTTCCACTGAAATTTCAAGGAATTTTATCATAGAAAATTCATAATTTCATGGAAAAACCCGTGGAAACTGTAAATTTCAGTTTAATTATTCTTTTTTTTTTTATGCTTATTTTATATCGCTCCGAGTCTGATGAGACTATATGGCGATTGATCAAGACTTTAAAAATGGTTAGATCTCACCATTCTACCCGGCCAGGAATCGAACCTGGAACCTATCCGTTGTGAGGCAACGGCCTTAACCACTACGCCAGGCCACCGGGCTAGTTTAATTATTCTGAGAGCGTTAATGAAAAATCGGGAACATTCAGAGGAATCTCTCCGTGAATTCCAGATTTCTCTGATTTCGCAGGAAATTTCTTCAAAAACTCGTGGAATTCCAAAAATTTTAAAGGAATTCGATGAAAATTCAAGGGAATTGGGTACTGAATATTCATTTTCATTTCAAAAATCATGTAAATTGTGAAATTTTCCTCTACTTGCGGCTAGAAAATTGGGATTTTGTTTGAATTTTCAGAGAAATTTGATATTCCATTGACTTTTTCTCCTTGAATCGAATTCACCTTTTTCCCAAAAATTCTGCCAAATTTTTTTAACAATGTAGACTATTTTTTTGGACTATTTAACAAAAATTAAATGAAAACACAATTTTAAATAGTATTTCATCATAATTAACTATTTGAAATGAAATGTTATTTTAATTTTATGATTTTTCTCAAGAGACTCGGGACCAAAAAAAATGACTGAAACGTAAGAAATACATTGCACTATGAATTTTCAGTTAAAAGGGGACGGAAAAATTGGAAAGATGGCTTTAAAAAATTATTCTTCTGATAAAAACAGGACGAAACAAGTTTAGAATCATCTGAAAATGATAAATAATTTTTAAAAATGTTTGAAAATACGAGGTGGAGGCGCCACCATCTTTAAAGCTCCATGCGGCAGAGAAAGGAAGTATGCAACGAGTTTTTTAAAACATTTCTTAAAATTGTTTATCCTCTAAATAAAAACAGCATTTTAAATAGTTAATCGTGATGCAAACCAGTTTTAAATCGTTATTTTCATTCGATTATTCATCTCAAGATCCTTTCGGAGTAAAAAATTACTGAAGTGTGGAAAAAACATTGCACTATGAGTTCTCAATCAGAAGAGGATGAGAAAAATCAGAGAGATGGCTTAACAAAATTATTCTTCTTACAAAAACCGAATGAAGCGAGTTGATGATGATCTGAAGATCATAAATAACTTTAAATAATTTTAAAAAATATCTGGAAATTCCCCGAAAATAAATAATTTTTCGAGCTGCTCCTCTAATCTTTCCATCCCCTTTTCGCTGAGAATTCATCCCGCCAAGTTTTCTCCACATTTTACCAGTTTCATATTACTACCGAGGCCTCTTAATATATTTATATATTACGAAATTATCCCATTAATGATTGGTTTCATACCAAAAAAGCCGCTCATTTTTCCCTCATCAGAATCCCCTCGAAACCCACCAAAAAACTCCTCCCCCATAATTCCCAGAGACCATGAATATGCATCGTCCCATCCCACGAATTGAGACATGCAAATCCCCGCAATCCCGATCCCATCTCCATCTCCAAAACCCACCACTTCCCACCCACCGAAAAAATCCTCCCAACCATCTCCAAAACTCCACCGATCAATAATTAAGATCTGTTACCCCCGATTACCGGCGATTAAACTACACCAGAGAGTGATAAACTCGGACTGGTAGCCACGTGAATGTTCGCTCATCCTATCGAAAAAAAAGGGAGGGGGATGGGGGGAGGGAGAGTAGTTGGAAACGTGAGACAACCTGTAGTCAGCTCGAGGTAAAGGTGTTAATGAGGTCGTGTCGCTCCGAGTCGATTCAATTATGCGCGCATGGTGGCGGCTAACGAGGCACCTCATCCCCTCATCCCTCCACATTCGATTGGTCTTGTTCTCTTGTTTTATTCAGTCTTTTTTTCCATAACAAAGAAGTGAAAAAGGGTTTTTTTTATTTGTTACGTGTTTTTTTTTAAGTGTCTTCAGCTTCCCTCCAATGACTGTTCGATGTGAATTTTCTATTTCCCTCCTTCCGCCACCTTTGACAACTCAACATATCACGCATGCGCAGTGTGAGGTGATAACTTAATCCTATCGTTTTTAACTGATGGAGATACTTTTCATTTCAATTCGCTGGTAGCAATGATAATCGTTCCGCGAACTTTATTTATTCAGTTTGATATTGGGTATGAATTGTCTGAGTATCCAAGAATTGTGATTAGCTGGACCGAAAGAGATTGCGCAGAAGGCTGCGCAGTAGTGTCATTAGTGAATTCATGGCATCGTGATCTTCGATGATGTTAGGACACAGTAGAAAAGGATTCTATTCATTTTATGTTCTTTTTCTTCAATTCAGGCATTTTAGCCCCCTCCAATGACTATTCGATTTGAATTTTCTGTTTTCCTCCTTTCCCGAAGATCTGCGCAAAAGACTGCGCAATAGCGTCGTTAGTGAATTCATGGCATCATGATCTTCGTGATCAATTAAGTGGTTAAAGTAATCCCAAAAAATGTAAGATTTGGTTAGATTATAAATCTTGATGAGCCCGATCAATCTAATAGTTTTTGAAAAAAAGCGTTTCGTTTTTAACTCGATTTCCGTAAATATCTTCAAAACTAGTGGACCGATTTCGATTTTTTTGTTTTATAAATCTTCGTTTTAATCCCTTCTATCTAAATCCAAGCAAAATATATACGCCCGCTCATGCAGTTTTCGCGATATTCCCGTTTTTCCGTTCTTTTCATAAAAAACATTGTAATCACTTTAGCTTATGCAAAAATCGAGATATCAACTTGTTTTTTTAATTCAGGCACCTAAATCCCATTCCAATGACTATTCGATTTCAATTTTCTGTTTCGCTCTTTCTTCCACCTTTGAAAACTCAACATATCTCGCATGCGCAATCGAGATGGTTAGAAACTCTGCGCAGAAGGCTGCGCAGTAGTTCCATAAGTGAATCTATGGCATCATGATCTTCTGTTTTATTGGGACGCAGTGGAAAAGAATTTTAGAATATGCAGTTTATTTTACTAACCAATGAAAGCTTACACAAAAGTGAAAATTCTCGTGTTTCCATTAATTATTATTTTTGATTTTCTTAGCATGTTCTTCTCTCCTTTTATCCAGTCTTTCTTCATAACAAAAAAAACAAAATTTCTCGGGTTTTAGTTGATATTTTCCGTTATTTTTTTCCTGCTTATTCCTTTATTTTATTTTCACTTTCTTATGAAGCACTTGGTCATATAGTTGTGGCTTATGCTGCGTTCTGTACCTGTTCGGGGAGGTGCTGAATGCTGAATTCACTCCCACCTAACTCAAGAAAGCGCGGGGGGGAGGGTGAGAAAGAGGGGAAGAAGAGGTACTTGTCTTTTTTTTGGTTCTTGTTCTCTTCTGTTTCGTGCATTTGAATTTCGATGGGGTTTTATGGGTGTGTGGACAAGGAGATATTGTCTTGGAGTCTCATGGTCGCGCATTAGCCTATCTCAGTGTCGATATCGTCTCGCTGGAGTCGGGAGATTCACATCGGGGGGACAGAGTGTAAGGATGGAATTCTGGGGGGAATGATGGGTTGCTTGGGGACGATTGTTGATTGTTTATTAGGGGTTTCGAAAGTGGTGGGGTATTTAGGGAAGTGTTTGGAATTTTTTGAAGCAAATAATTGATGGAGAATTGATAAAACTCGCGTGAGAAAATTTCCACAGAACATAATTACCAAAAATTTTACTCTACATAAATTGAGATGTCCGTTTCTCCGGAAATTCATGGAAGGTTTTAGAAAGTTAAAGAAAGGTCCAGAACGGTACAGAATCCTCTGGATAGTTCTCAAAAGTTATGCATTTAATCCCAAAATTTCAGAAGGGCTTTATTATTGAGAAAGGATGGTTAGTTATGCAAAAAAAAAATGATCGAAACAAGTGAATATTATTGGTGTTTTTTAAATAAACAATTAGATAAAAATATATCTCGTGGAAAATATTATTAAGAACGCTGTGTCAAATTTTTGTTTAATAACAAGAATATGACAATGGAAAATAAATTTTGTAGCATTATTGATTAACAAATTATTTCTTTCTTTTTTTCATTTTCATTTTCCATTAATATAGCAATGAAAAATACAGGTGCACTGAGAGAAAAAGAAACACGTTGTCAAACAAGTCGTATTTGGGCCAACAAAATCGCTAGTTGAAAATTGGCAAAAAAGAATTTGTTCAGTTCGAATTGGAAAGTCTCAAACACGAACAATTGTTCTGCTTTCGACAGTAACGAAATATTTGGCTCAAGAGGCGGATAATTCATACCAGACGGTGCCTTTTCAGGATGAAAATATCTCATATAGAGGAAAATTTATCAACAAACATCATACCATTATTATTGTTTCATTTAAGGGTTCATTTTTTGTCTGCGATTATTAGACAGCCAAAACAAAAAACTACTATCCCTTGTTTCGCATAAAACAAAGATTTTTCGGGAGTAAAATACGTATGCGAGTATCGAATAATGAAGGAGTAGTGCTAGAAATGACATTTCTTGCGTGTACAGAGAATGCATTTTGTTTTGAACTGCTAAATCTATTTTTGCGACAAAAATTTTTCATTCCGGTGCACTCTCTGCATGTTTGGCACAAAAAAATCCTTTTTTGATGATTTACAAAAAACTATTTTCTTAGCTCAAATAAGACTTGTTTGAGAACTTTGTCGTTTTTCTCTCAGTGTAGTATAATTCAGTAGCGAAGTGGTAAAACAGTTTAAGTCGATTTTGGCTATTCGTCAGTTATTAAAGAATATCTGGGATTCTAAGGCAGATGGCAAAATTTTCGTTATAACTTTTTCTGTGGGGCACATTGAGTGCTACAAAAAAGATATTTACGAAAATTTCGCTATCTCCCTTAGATTTGGAGATATTCCGCGAAAACTCAGCTGAGAGCTAAGTCAACGTAAATCGTTTTACCATTTCGCTACTGAATGATTAATTACAAAAACAATTATAATTCATTTTTTCATCAACTTCTGACATGGCAATGAAATATTAATAATGGAAATTATTTTCCTGCCGATCTCTGCCCCAAAACGCTCTACTCTCACTAATTCATCGTCATATTTATAAAAAAAAAATTGTTGCCAATGAACTGATGATTGATAACCCCTTCAAAACTTTTCTCCCACAGAACGGCTAAAATGGCCACTTTGTTAACATGAAATTCGTGTTAGTAACACAATACACCTGAGACTCTTCGCTCCCGATTAACTCGACTGAAAAAAATCGCGATCTGTATCACGTTGCCAATCGCCTTATCCCCTTCTCCCAGTTTCCGAATGAAACAGAAGACTCCGATGATCAGAACCGCATCTTGAATACCCTCTTCCCCCAGTCTTTATACATCGAGTGGTTAGCGTATTACGTTTTAACAGTCGGGGCTGCGGTCAGTCAGGCAAATCGACGCTTAAAACGTCGAAACCGCAGAGGCGTTTTCGTTTACCCCAGGGGGACAAGACCTCCCTGTGGTTTATTTCATGACCAGAATTTTTTTCCACTTTTACTGGTCTGGTGTCAATGAATGATGACGATATTGTCAAAGAATGTTGTTGGAAATTTTTTTGGACGACTGAGTAAAAAATGAGACGAAAAAATTTGGAAATTTTGCTGATCGAGGGGAACCTAATGTCGTTCAGGCGCGTTTATCTCGAGAACAAGTGGGTTTAGGAGAAAATGTGATAAGACATTTTTTGTAGAGGATTGAATTTCCAACGAAAAATGTCTTGTGACATTTTTTCATAAGTTCACTTTTTCTCCGGAAAATCCCCCCTGAAACAAGACCTGAAAATTCCAAACGAAAATAATTTCACTCACCGTCAATGGAGAACGGAAATTCAGACGAAGCGAGAGTGCTAGCAGGTCCAGCAGGATGCAGCAGGTACTCTGGCCCCAATCCACCCAGTCCTGAAATGAAAAATCCCCGAATAAACGGATGTAGAACAAAAAGCCCTGTTCACCCCATTCTCAATCATCCGGCGGATATGCGGGTTCTCCCAACCCCAAGTACCTCAAGTGATTCAACTCACCGTGTAGAGAGGCGTTGGGACTGTGCGTGGAGGCCTGAAGTGTGTGATAAAGGTGGTCCATGTAGTTGAGACGATAAGGATGTAAGGGCGTATGATCCGACAGTGGATGACTACGCCGGAAGAAGTCGTTTGCTGTGCCGTTGGCAGCAGCGCCACTACCGGGCGCTGCGCCGGGCGCTCCTGCTACCTCGCCAGCTCCTGAATTACCACCAGCACCGCAACTCCCTGGACTGCCTGCTCCAGCGCTCGATAATCTGGAAATTGAGTAATTGAAAGGAGAAATTAGGGAAGTTTGGTTTCGGGGAGAAGAGAAAGAAAGAAAGAAAGATTGAAGATCAAATTATTTTGTCGCTAGGCCCGAGAAACCGCGATTTAACCGATCGAAGCGAGTTTTCGTGCCCAGTGAGATAATTGGGACCGCTATTTACCGATGGTGGCGTGGTGATCGCCCTCATAACATGGGCGACCGACTTTTCGTTTACTTTTCGTTTACTCGTAAACGACACTTTTCGGCACGAGGTGAACGTAAAACAGCCGTGCCGAAATAGTATATTTCGATACGAGTGCGGAAAAGTGTTTTTTGGCTCGTGGGAGATTTATAGCACGAGCCGAAGACGAGTGATATATCCTCACGAACTAGAAAACACTTTTTGGAAATCAATCAAATGCTTGGAAATCAATCCCAATTGAAGAACTGCGTGATGTTGGCACTAAGTTGTTCCCACATTTCAGCAGTTGTTTTCCTGAACTACCCGAGTGGAAATTCTGTTCAGGTCTCGATCAGAAACTAATCAAGTCCGATCCGAAATTCTGATCAGGCTTGTCACGCCTCTGCCTTATGTTTTTCCACTAGGGTATCCTTTATTGAGATAAAATAATTGAATTCCAGCAAAAAATGTCTCTTGGCATTGACATGGAAAATGCATATTTTAATTAAAAATTGAAATATTTATTGAATAAATCTCGATAAATTGACTAAATTGATAAATTTATTAATCAAGTAGTTTGTCATCAATTGGTAGAAATTTTACGGGATACAGCCAATTATTTTAAAAAATTCATTGGTTTTGTCATAACTAGTCAGAAAGATGAAAACTTGCGAAATTTTCGGGAAGTCAATTTGGTTTCAAGAAGTGAGTTCCCTCGCTGTTTAGGTATCAAAGGGGGCATTCAACATTTAATGATTCAGTGGATCCTCAGAGGGAGGGAGGGGACGCGTCGCTTGAGGGATGACGACTGGACACGGGCGGAAGACACGGCAATGACGCGGAAACTACTAAAACCAGCTCTTCAAAGATTTCTGGGTCTTCATCTCGAAAATTCACGTGTCGTTTATGATGGCAATTTACTGTGGCTAAGATATCCTGCATAAATTCACGTTTTTATTATTAGACGGGTCATGAATTATGTGTTTTTTAAGTGGAAAGATGGATGAATTCGGAATAATACATTTCTGTTTCCAATTGTTTTTTGAAAAATCGAGAGATCTATTGGATTTACGAGAAAATGTCTCAAAATATTTTTCATAGGAAATTAAATTTTCCACAATTTTTTTTTTATGACATTTTTCTCTAAATCCACTCTTCCTCGAAATATTTGTAAAATAAAATTTCATTTTTTTTTCTAATCGTCTTAATCATGAAGAAAATTTCAAATAAATTCTGTATTGTGATCAATTGAATGAAACACTTGTCCCAAAAAATTCTCGTATTGTTTATGATGACCAAAATATCCTGTATAAATTCCCGTTTTTATTATTAGATTAGAATTATGTGTTTTTGATGAATTCGATAATACTACAGTTTTGTTTATAATTATTTTGAGAAAAATCTGGAGAACGAGTGAATTTAGAAAAAAATGGCATTCAATCTTTTTTGTAGGAAATTAAATTTTCCACATTTTTTTCTTATAGCATTTTTCTCTAAATCCACTCATTCGTAAGATATTTCTAAAATAAAATTACATTTTTTTTATTGTCTCAATCGCGAAGAAAATTTCAAATAAATTTGGTATTGCGACCAAATGAACGAAACAACTGTCCCAGAAAATTCTCGTGTCTTTTATGATGACTAAAATATCCTGTATAAATTCCCGTTTTTATTATTAAATTAGAATTATGTGTTTTTGATGAATTCGAGAATACTACATTTTAGTGTCTAATTATTTTTGGAAAAATCTAGAGAACGAATGGATTTGGAAGAAAATGTCATAAAATCTTTTTGATAGGAAATTAAATTCTCCTCACTTCGTCTCTTATGGTATTTTTCTCTAAATCCACTCATTCCCGAGATATTCTCAGAATAAAATAGTATTTTTCTTCCACTCATCTCAATCACGAGCAAAATGTTAAATGAATTTTGCATTGTGAGACAATTGATGAATGAAACAGTTGTCCCAAGATTTCGTTTACATTTCAAATTACCGTCGCATGCAAATAAAATATTACTCCCCCTATTTGCTGAAAATTCAAACGGCAAATATTAGCAGATTGTATTCATACTCATGAACATATATTTGTAAGTTTGCTTAGCAAAGACAAACCCGAGTCCCCCCTCTTGTTGACCAAGTGCCCACAAATCTCGATTACCCACTCCTGAGGCTCAAAAACCAAACGAACCAGAGACTTGAACCCCACGGTGCGTAAACAGGCTAATAAACGTTTGCACTGGGGAGGGCAATCGACAAGCTGTTCATGTCAGGAAGCATTTAATAAAGCCAAATGTCCCGGGTATTCATATTATTTCGAGTCAATAACTCAAGTTGATGATGTAAATATTAATGGAGAATAAAATATCGGTGACAGGGATGTTCATTCAAGAGAAAACAGAAAGAATAAGTGTTTTTACTTCCGAATGGAACACGGAGTGAAATATTCAATAAAAACTACCAGAAAAAAGACGTAAAAATCACGTTTCGAAACGTAATCTGGGAGCGAAGTAAAATTCAATAAAAAGTGTCAATCGTCACGTAAATTCTACGATCTGTTCCGTAAAAATTACTCATCCGTCCGACGTCTCACGGCTGATGATGGAACTGTAAAAAAGACAATCGGTTGTATAGAAGAAAGGGATAATACGAATAATGATCCTATTTTACTAAAGATGAAAGAAACGTGAAGTTGTTTTATATCGAAATATCTCGAAACTGCCTGACCGCTAATCCTCAATTCTCATTGGTCAATATGTGACACGAAGTTATTCACAAAAAAAAACATGCGGCATTTTCAAATTCTTCAGTGACATAATTTCAAATTCTTCTTCCGTGGTAAATTTTTTTTTCACGTCATATATATATAATATATATATTTCACATGTATATATATCATCGGTGAAATTAATAAATTCTGTCCTTTTATGGAGACCGATTATTTAAAAAAATTGAAGATAATTAATTGAAAATGAAAAATTCTTTATAAATTCTTTTACTCTACTTCGCTATTCACTTTAATCATTAGTCGAATTCTCTTTGATTCATTATCAATATTTATAAGGTATTCATGAGAAAATGAAATTCAATGAATTCCATTTCTTCATTTCAACAAATGAATAGATCAGCGCGCGCGAGAGCGCGCGCATAGATCTTGTGATGATAACATTCAACTAATTTGAAAGTCTGACAAAATTACTTGAAAAGAAATCTCATTCAATCTAATAAAATTAAATAAACAATGAATTATACATGATAGAAGGAAATCATGTGCGAAATAACCATTCGGAAGCAAATTACTAATTCATTAGCAATAATAATTACACTCATTTATTAAAAAAGGCAATCCACTTGTTTCTTTTTTTCTTCAAATCACAATTTTTCAGAAATTTTCAAATTGACTTAATGTTTTTATAATTAAAATCACTAAATATCTTCTGAAAAAGAAGAAGTTATGAACTAGAGTTTTAGTTTTTTGGAAATATCTCGGGATATAAAGGAGATAGCGAAATACACATCTAGACCTTTTTTGTAGCTGAGAAAATTTCCTCCAAAAAATGTTGAGACAAAAATTTCTCCATCTCCTTTAGTTTCCGTGTTATTCGCCAAAAACTCATCATCAAATCACCTCGTCTTGTTCCACAACTTTTTATTTTTTTGCATTTCATTTTTTAAGTCTTAATTCTTTATTTTTCCCGTCCCGTCACAGCCGGCAGCGGCTCGATTCTATTTCGAATGCTCGCTGAGTGCCAGATGATTCGATGCAACTCTCTCCCTCACTCATGTCTGACTTTTCTCCTGTCTTATTTCTCTTTCCCCCTGACTATTCGCACGCACACGCCCTCGCCTCGTTAATACGCGTCGCGTCGTTTTGTTTAGTTCTCATTCGGCGACGACGAAAAACCTTCCACACATATGAGAGGGTTGTGCGACACAGATAAAGCCTCGAGTCGTTAACTCCAAACGCCGGAAACCCGAGGCATCTATCTTTATCTGAGTCGTGGCGCTTCACTCAAAGACACCGGGGTTTTTTGTTGTTTATTCAATCATCCCGGAGTTATGATGGTTTTTATGATTGTTTCGGGGTGACGTTGATTGATGAAATTTTTTTAAAAATTCAATAAAAAAAATTAACATTATTAGGTAGTTGGAAATTTTTTTTTCAATTCAATTGAAAAACGAAAAATTTTTATTCTCATGGATTTGATTATTCTTTCTAAAAAAAATGGAGAATTTTTTTTTTTACATGCAATTTTTATCGTGTTCAAATCCCACTGAAATTTCAGGAAATCTTGTCATTGAAAAATCAAATATTCCATTGATTTTCTGTAAATAAGTTGAAAATCTGACAAAATTAGTTGAAAAGAAATTTTATTCAACCTAATAAAATGAAACAAACAATGAATTATACACGCTAGAAGGAAATGATGTGCTAAATAACCATTCGGAATCATATTGCTAATTTATTCGCAAAAATAACTATACTATGTGCAATACAACAGCAATTTCCCACTTATTTTTTAATATAAAATGCTAAAAGAGAAAAATAAATAGTTTACCAAATAAAAAAAAAATCAGAGTCATAAATACTATAACGACCATTTCACATCAAAACTGATCAAAAATACATAAAATACTTGAAAAAATTTTCTCCATAATTTTTGCATCAACTGAACTGCTAAAACTGCCTGAATTAGTATTTAACGACTTAACGACTTGATATCCGAGTCGAGCTGACTGGACTTTCTGCCTTATTAATGAAGATATTTATAATCCCGTCGTAGATGTACGACAGAATCGACTGCTAAAGATTGAATAAACGCCCGAAAAAAATCTAAATGTTCTCCATTTATCGACACTGTTTAGAAACGAAAGCAAGTGAAGGCGTGTTTCAACCCGTTATTTATAGTTACTTCGTACAAAGGAAAAATAGTGAGTCTGCACGGTTTTGCATCAAGACTACAACGTGGAAATGGAATTTACAAGTGAAGTAAAGTGCCGAGGGTGCTTGGTTACAATTAGGCGTCGACGCACAAACACGCGCCACACTTTTCCCCACTGCCGACTGGGCATTAACGAGCGTCTTGGCATTTAATTAACACTTTTATAGGTGAATTTATTTATTACATAAGGTTGTTGTATTTCTTGATGAAACGGAAGTTAGCGCACTTTAACGAGATAAGAATGTATTTTTCAGAAAGAAAAGAGAGATAATCCCATTTCCAGAGTAGAGAAAAAAACGAGATTTCTATCATAATCGGCTGAATTAATAACAATAACTGTTGCAGTTCTTCCGGAACGCGTTCATATTTTAATTATAATAGATACCTCTGGTGATGTATATTGAAAGCTGACTCGGTTCAGTGGTCTGAGAGACATTTTGAAAAGAAGATTTCTAAGAAGTTGTAATGTTCAAAGAAGTATTGCTCTGACTAAAATGAAAGGTCAGACCTAGATTTACTTTAATGGTGAAAACGATGAGCCAAGATTTCAGATTTCTAATTACTTATCTAATACTTTTGGAGTTACTGATACATTTGTGTGCGTTGACATGCTTGTGAAGTTTTTATAAAACCTTTGCTGCTGAAGAAGTGCTGGACCGATTAAAATGATATTTAATACGTAGGTGTGCTTCAATGATATCAACCATGAGTCAAAATTTAAGATTTTTAATAAAAATATTTCTCGAGTTATTGATACATTTGTGCGCAAAACGCACGCCTGCGCAACTTTTCACAAATCGTCATATTTCAGAAACTGTTGGACCGATTGAGATGAAATTATAGACCTAGCTTTACTTTATTGACACTAACAACGAGCCAAAATTTTAGATTTATAATTATAATACTTCTGGAGTTATTGATACATTCGTGTGCATTGACATGCTTACGGACATTTTACTTCTCGAGATCTTTACTTCTGAGGAACTGCTGGACAGATTAAAATGATATTCTATATCTAGGTGTGCTTCAATGATGCCAACTATGAGCCAAAATTTCAAATTTATAATTATAATACTTCTAGAGTTATTAATACGCTTTTGCACAAACCGCACGCTTGCAGAAATTTTCTGACACCCTCACATTTCAGAAACTGTTGGACCGATGAAGATGAAATTATAGACCGAGGTTTACTTCAATGTTACTCACTATGAGCCAAAATTTCAGATTTCTGGTCATGATACTTCTGGAGTTATTGACACCTTTCTGGGCATCCAGACAGGTTCTGTAGCTAGGTTCTGTTCTCTGGCAAATCGATAAATCTTTTGATAATGGAGTGGATCAAACATCAATTCCTTTTCTTGTCAACATCCCCAGGAAGTACTCTACGAGATCCTCATCACAAAGAGCGAAAGACTATCCTCCACCAACAAAGGTGTGTCCTTTCGCCCCGAGACCTCATTGCTCATGTCTCTATCATTTCTCCGCACAATAAAATAAATAATGAAAACCAAAATTAAAGTATTTTCCATTCTTCATTCTCCCCATCTCAAGACCACCAAATTGTGGGACCCCTCGCTGAGCAATGTCTGCCGGCAATCTTTCGCCATTGTAATGTCTTCATCTGCGGTTTTCACAGTGGGCGGTATTAAGCAGAAATAAAGGCATTAAAAAAATCCAACGGTAAAGAATAACAAAACGTGAATAAATTACGCCAAAATTATTTTCTCCGAAGGCCTCCCTTCCTCCCCCTAAAAAAAATAAAAATAATCCTGATCACATGGCGTATGAAAACCGTGAACAGGTGCGCAGTGAGAAACTCTTAAGCATATTCGCCTCCAAGATGGTGTCTAGCAGAGTCCAAAAAGTCGTCCGGAATACGAATTGCCGTATTACTCTGGTCGTTTGTGGTCACCTTGAGTCGCTGAGGATTGATCATCGTTCTCGTTTCCTTTTCATTATTCCTCTTTTCTTTTGATATTTATCAAGCCGACCATTAGCATCCGGAGGTGTTTCCCCCTTTTCTTTTTATTTAACTTATCCGGAGGATCGGAGAAATGGAAAAAGCCGAAATGTTTGGAGGCACGTATCATGATCGATATGCGTGACATGATGCTATAACCACTGGGCGAGTGTCGGGTTGTGTTACCGCGCGTTAATGAAGCAATTCGTGAGCAAAAATGCTAACGCTGACTTTGGGAGGCATCCGAATTGTGAATTATTCATTATTGGCGGTAGCGGAGATGCCGAGGGAAGGGGGAAAAAGTGTGGGAGAGCTATTCATTTACTTATTTGATGATTTAATCAGCTGAATTGAAAATTTTTGCCTCAAGATTGATAAAATAATTACGTGTGACTTTTTTTTCGTCTTCATTTTTTAGATACTGAAATGATGATGATGTTTATTCGTGGCCCTATAAGATATTTGTTCAGGATTATGCGGGATAGAACGACTGGAATTCCGATTGACTTTCACTGGTCATCCCGAATGTTTCAAAAAGAAAATATATTATATTTCTTTTAGTCTGGGGTCAAAAGACAAACACTGAGAGCGAGTGAGACACTGGGCATTCAAGGACTCTCGAGAGTGAGATAAACGGCTTTGCCGATCGGGACGAAGGCCTCAAACACCGTGAGAGTGGAAAAGGTCGATGGTTAGGTAGGTAAAAAATGAAAAAGGAGAATTCTAGTGAGTGAGGTACGTGACTAATGACTCTATTCAGCGGGTGTCGATTGAGGAGAATTGGAGGTGAGAGTTTTGGCTGGGTACTTCCTGGAATTACTTCCGTTGGGGGTTTTTATAATCAGAAAATCGTCTTCAATGGTTTTTAGAAATTTCAGGAGATGAACAATGGGATTGTTTGATTTTTAAATACATTTTGGGAAAACGATTTCCGAGAAATTTCTATGTTTCAGTCGTTACTGGAGGGATTGAGATGAAATTTTAGATTAAGGTGTAACTTGATGATGCCAATAGTGAACCAAAAGTCTAGGTTTTTAATTGTAATAATTCTGGAGTTATCGATACATCCTTGCGCATTCACAGACCTACAAACATTTTCAAAGGTGGTCATATCTCAGACATTGGTGGGCCGATTGGCATGAAGTTTTAAACCTAGGTGTACCTCAATGATACCAACAATGAGCAAAAATTTCAGATTTTTAATCATGATACTTCTGAAGTTATTGATACATTTTCAAACACAACGCATACCTAGGCATTTTCTAAAACCATCATATCTCAGAAACTACTAGATCTATTGGGATGAAATTATAGACCCAAGTTTACCTCTATCATACCAATTATAACCCAAAATTTCAGATTTTTAATTATGATACTTTTGAAGTTATTGATGCATTTTCGAACACAACGCAACCTAGACATTTCCTAAAGACTTCTTTCTCTCAGGAACTGCCGGCCCGATTGCGATGAAATTGTAGACTTAGATGTACCTCAATGATACCAAATGTGAGCCAAAATGTCAGATGTTCAAATATAATACTCCAGGAGTTATTGATAAACTTGCGGACATTCACACACTCACAGACATTTTCTGAAACTGTCATATCTCAGGAACTGCTAGATCAATTGAGATGAAATTGTAAACCTAAGTTTATCTCTATGACACCAATTATGAGCCAAAATTTCAGATTTTTAATTGTGATACTTCTTCAGTTATTAATTCATTCGTGAATACAACGCACCACTACAGATGATTTCTAAAATTGTTGTATCAGAAATCACTGGAACGACTACGATAAAATAAGAGGCCAAGTTGTACCTCAATGAGACGAACCATAAGCCATAATTTCAGAATTACAATTATGATGCGTCTGAAGTTATTGGCCGTCTTAAGTCTGATGGGCCACAAACCCATCACATAGAAAATGGCTAAATAAATGAATCAAAAATTGCGAAATCATTAAAATGTTTCCATGAGACAATCTCCACCCCTCGTCCCTCACCCCAACAAACCCTCGATACCCCTCTCCCAAATGCTCACCTCGCGCGACAACTCGTGCGTTCATTCCCCAACCTTAATTAATTAATTAACCCGGTTACATATATATCCCAACTGCATACCCTGAAATTCCACCGAGCAAACTCGTTCGACGATACCTGGTCTCGCGCGATCCAGTCACCTTCCCCCCCCCCCCCC
>NW_021680507.1:508676-516403 GCF_001412515.2 Diachasma alloeum
CCGAGCAAACTCGTTCGACGATACCTGGGCTCCCGCGATCCAGTCCCCTTCCCCCCCCCCCATACCCCAAGACCAATAAAAAATAAACGACTGGAGAAAAAAAATGGATGTAAAAATCCTAGTGTGGCCTGTACTGGCCCCGACCAGCGTTGGAGATAAATTCATGAGCATGATGTCCCCACGTACACAGGCACAGGGGGTGGCTCTTTGGCCGTGTCGAACGTGAATGCCGACACGACGGTGCGCGTTCGCCCGCACTGCAGTATATGCGTATGGTTAACAGGAGAGAAAACGAAAGGAATGGGCCGGGAATTCCTTTTTTTCTGCATCTCTGTGCGATGCATTTTATTAGCTCTGTGCATCGAGTTTACGGCTCTTGTGGAGGAATTTTAGATGCCTGACAGAGGTCAACCGGAAATAAAAATCCAACATTTTGAAAATAAAATTAACCTTAAGGTGTTTCGTGTGCAGATCACCAGGGGAAGTCTTACTGTTCTCGAGCCCTGATTCAATCGCTGAGCACGAAATTTTCCTATTTTCAAGTAACTATTTAAGTGTGCATTTAAACATTTTTTGAATATTGATTTTATTCATCAGATTGATTGATTTTTTTCTCATCACCTACGGGTGTCAAATAATTTTTATTGGATGTTTTTCTAATTATTGAATATTATTAAAATGCGTCTCGAGTTGGTAAACCTGTCGAGTGTTTTCTCTCTCTCAGTTCCATGGTCCAACCAATACCTTTCCCATGATGCTCACTGACATGCGAATCACGCGCCTGCGCGTGAAGGCGTAATTACCCCAAAACTCATAATTTTCCGAATCATTTGTTCAAATAACTTTCTTATGAAATCTGAAAAAAATCTGAAACTTATACGTGTTCTCAAGAAAGATTTAACTTATCACCCACTAGTTTTTCCTCAATAGTTCGTTATTTTTTTGGGTGCCATGGAAATTTCCCTAATTGAGAGTGGAGTAACCTCGGAGGTTTATAGCTGAAGGGGTTACAAAAACATCCAATTTTCATCATTTTTTTTCTTGAGACTGAGACCCAAAAAAAATGTGCAAAAATTCTCAATGATGCGACATACTCAGACATTTCTTCCGTGAATTTTCCAATTTTTTTTCACTATTTTGACTTTTCGCACGAAACACCTTAACAAAAAAACGATTCCTATTTTTATTTAATCGGTAAAGACGTTTATCTATTTTTTCTTTCTTCTTCTTCTTCTTGTTCCCGATATCATTTTTCCCAACGCAAGAATAAATAAAGGGGCTAGATGGTAAAACAGTGAGGGGGGAGGGGGCAGGGGGTTAGAGGGGGATAAAAGAGGTATATGGACACAGTATATGTGCAAGGGCGCGCAGGCCGGCGGCGTTGGGCTGCGCGTGTATCCGCCCACGTAATCTTGATTGTCGACACACCTCCACTACCACCCCGTCGACGCTGGGATACGCCGAGTAAACCTCTCGGTGGAGAGCATACACAGCGCGAGTACATGTGTGGCTATTTCTTACCGATTGCTCGGTGTGTAAATACAGATACATAAATACATGGGCAAAGCGGAGCTGGACTAGGTTGGCGCCTACGGGGCACTCTTGCACCCGCATATGGGGGCCCGCCAACGCATAAAGAATACGAAGGGGGGGGGGGGTAAGGATACACGAGGCATGCGAGACCCGATGCGATATACATATTCAAGTGACAGGAGGGGGTTTTGCACAGATTTTTGGATTGAAAGGAAAATTTCGTGATTGCGGGTTTACAAGTACGCGATTATCTTGGTAATGCGTGATTTTTGGAGAAAATATGACAGAACTTTTTTTGTAGATAATTTTTTCAGAAACAAAAAATGTCTGTTAACATTTCTCCCTAAACCCACTCCCTCTTGAGATGAAAGCGCCCAAAACGTAAACCTAATGTTTTTTTTTCAGATTTTGGGCTTGTAATCACGCGATTATCTCGTTAATGAGCGATTTTGACAGAAAATACGATAAGACTTTTTTGTAGAAAATTTTCTCAGCCACAAAAAATGTCCTTTAACACTTTCTCCTAAACCCACTCCCTCCCAAGATAAATCTCTCCAAACGCGAAACCAACGGTTTTTCGGATTTGTAATTAAGCGATTATCTCGTTAACGAGTGTTTTTAAAAGGAAACGCGATAAGACTTTTCTCTAGATAATTTCCTCAGCTACAAAAAATGTATTTTAACATTACCTCCTAAACCCACCCCCTTCCATCATAAACACATTCAAACCCAAAACCAATTCTCTCCACTGTACCAAACAATCCTTGCGAGCGCATCAAACTCAACCGCATCACTAACTTGGCATTATCCACCAATATGTAATAAATTCCATAAATCGATAATGCGATACGTTTATTGAGTCCTTGGCGGTGTATCTCTTAATTAACGCGCGCTACTCGATCGCGCAATCGAGTTTCGAGATCTAAAATCAATTTAGATCTCCTCTTACCGATAGGAACCACTCACCCCCTCTCTCTCCCCCCACTTATTTTTATTTTCCCTCCTCATTCGATGAGAAAAGAGCCCTCACACACACATGCACATTGAATCTGCACAGGACGATGCAATCCGTGTGCCCCGTGGTAACGTGGGTAACTTAATATTCCAGGTAATAAATAAGAAACTCGGGGCCTCGGCGAGGCCCGCCCTGTGTTGAAAAAAAAAAAAAAAAAAAAAAAAAAGGAAAAAAAAANAAAAAAAAACAAGAGTGAAACAAAAATCACGTGTATATACCCCTGAGGGGGAGCCCCCTCCCGGTATCAACAGAAGACGCCCACGCTTGTGTGCTCGCACATCCCTTCCGTTTTATTCTCTTCCGATACTCCGATTATGACCCACGTGACCCCGAGAAAAAAAATCATAATTATGTTATTACACGTCTCCAGTCACTCCTCCCTCAATTTTTTATTCACTCATAACGACAATTTGTTGTCTGTGATAATGCCTCCGACTTCAACTTTTTCAACCACCGGTAATAACAATTATTTATGAGAAAATGGTTGAAGTGTCACGACAATTAGAGGCGACAAAAAACGTTCCGCAACGATTCACCGCAAGGTCCTCAAGTTCAACCGCGCGGAAAGTTGGATTCGATTAAGACTGATTTTTTCCCTCTCCCCCAATAAGAAAATAACAAAAAAATATTAAAAGCACAGGGAAGAGAATGAGCGGATGAGGGTTTAAAAAAAAACGAAATCGAAACAGAGAAAAAAAAAATTTCGAGACCCTTAGACAACGTGACCGAGCGCGTCTCTATCAACAACCATAAATAATTCCCCTCTCTCCTTTTTCCCATTCTCAAAGACCCCGAGTCGAGTGTTTTTTCGTTGCCCTGAAATACAGGGGACCGGTCCCCCAATACTATTACGCTACCTTGTAACCACTAACAAATCTCCGGACGTAAAGAACCGAGGAGAACAGAGCAGTGGAGATCGGAGAGAGAAAAGAATCCAGAAGTTGAATAATAACACAACAATATAATAATAAGAGCCTACTGTTAATAACATCATCAATTAATACCACACAAATGATAAAAACTAAATAAATCCCCTAATGACCAAGTTTTTTACCCTCATTTCCGTCCGCTGGGAATTCCGCATGCGGCCTTTAAGTTAGTTTGCATGTAACTACCGCGGCTGCGCAACCTCGATATATCAGCACGGATGCGCACGCACTCTGGCAAGAAGTGCGTCCCTCGTTAGTGCAACTAATTACGTATTTCCCCCTCCCCCCCACGTTCACTTTAATGAATGCTCCCTAGTAAAATCACTCGGTAAGTGTAAACCGCAGGGAAAAAGCGACAGTGCGAGGTTACAGACAGACTACAAGACAAACGATTATAATCGAGTTTGAGGATAATTATCGGAGTGGTTTGTTGTACCAAATCGGCTGAGGAGAGCAGTTTTATATCTTAACATGTTTTAAATTACCTTTTACCAACACAAGGCGATGTTAAACCTCCGATAAAGAATAATAACAGACAGAAACTAAAGGTTTTGGGGAGTATCTTTTCGATATCTTTTTTTGTATTTTTTCTCTCCGAGGCCCGAGTGCTTTCTACCCCAGGTGATAGCCAGAAGTTCAGCTCTATTCATCGTTCTGCTGGCATAAGTGATTGGTAAATTACTTCCGGTTTCCGTCAGGGGCTTTTGACACGTCTGGCGTCGATAATGGTAGATTATATTACTAGGTCTATAAAGTATTTTATGTCATTAGACACGATAAATTGCGATTCTAACCGCGCTTCGCTTTGTCAAATCACGGTTTTCGGGCCCAATAACATAGAATATTGTATGTGATTATAAAAAAGTCACATTCGTCAAATAATACTTTTTTGATACTTAGATGTCATAGATTTCATAAATCTCATAGATCAAGAACATATCTATGAGTTCTTTGGATTCATTACGACTCATCCCACCTTCTAGGGACATTTATGAAATCCATGAGATTTATGAAATCTACGGCATCTATGAAATCGATGAGATCTATGTGTTCCTTGCATTTATTACGACTCATCCTACCTTCTAGAGACATTTATGAAATCTATCAGATTTATTAAATCTATTGCATGTATGTGTTGTTTGCGTTCATCACGGCTTATCCCACCTTCTAGAGCCATTTATGAAATCTATCAGATTTATGAAATCTATGACATCTATGAAATCTATAACATCTATGTGTTCTTTGCATTCATTACGACTCATCCCACCTTCTAGGGACATTTATGAAATCCATGAGATTTATGAAATCTACGACATCTATGAAATCTGAGATCTATGTGTTCCTTGCATTTATTACGACTCATCCTACCTTGTAGAGACATTTATGAAATCTATCAGGTTTATGAAATCTATTGCATGTATGTGTTGTTTGCATTCATTACGGCTTATCCCACCTTCTAGAGCCATTTATGAAATCTATCAGATTTATGAAATCTATGACATCTATGAAATCTATAACATCTATGTGTTCTTTGCATTCATTACGACTCATCCCACCTTCTAGAGCCATTTATGAAATCTACGACATCTATGAAATCTATGAGATCTATGTGTTCCTTGCATTCATTACGACTCATCCTACCTTCTAGAGACATTTATTAAATCTATCAGATTTATGAAATCTATTGCATGTATGTGTTGTTTGCATTCATTACAGCTTATCCCACCTTCTAGAGCCATTTATGAAATCTATCAGATTTATGAAATCTATGACATCTATGAAATCTATAACATCTATGTGTTCTTTGCATTCATTACGACTCATCCCACCTTCTAGAGCCATTTATGAAATCTACGACATCTATGAAATCTATGAGATCTATGTGTTCCTTGCATTCATTACGACTCATCCTACCTTCTAGAGACATTTATTAAATCTATCAGATTTATGAAATCTATTGCATGTATGTGTTGTTTGCATTCATTACAGCTTATCCCACCTTCTAGAGCCATTTATGAAATCTATCAGATTTATGAAATCTATGACATCTATGAAATCTATAACATCTATGTGTTCTTTGCATTCATTACGACTCATCCCACCTTCTAGAGCCATTTATGAAATCTACGACATCTATGAAATCTATGAGATCTATGTGTTCCTTGCATTCATTACGACTCATCCTACCTTCTAGAGACATTTATTAAATCTATCAGATTTATGAAATCTATTGCATGTATGTGTTGTTTGCATTCATTACAGCTTATCCCACCTTCTAGAGCCATTTATAAAATCTATCAGATTTATGAAATCTATAACATCTATGTGTTCTTTGCATTCATTACGACTCATCCCACCTTCTAGAGCCATTTATGAAATCTATCAGATTTATGAAATCTACGACATCTATGAAATCTGTGAGGTTCATGAAATCTATGCCCCCTATGAAATCTATGACATCTATGTGTTGTTTGTATTCATTATTACACATTTTCGAAAAGTCTACACTAAATTCTCTGTCATTGTTGCTCAACCTGAGAAGGCATCCTGATGGATTGATACAAGGAATAATTCCTCTGCATCTACTTTACTCGGATGAGTCTTTATTACTGCTCCTATCTTTCGTTTTCAAAGTAAAAATAATCAAAACAGGCCTTTATCTACTTTTTCGTTAGAAGAAAAGAGTCGATTCGTCGAAATGTAGAATAGTAAGAAAGCAACTCGGCGAAACAATCTCCGTCCTCTTCCTCTTTCTCTTTTTATCCCAGTGCCTGGAAACAGAGTCAACGTAGCAAAGATCTTTATTCAATCGCGAAGGCGAATCACGTCGTCGCGACAGGGAAAGACATCGTCTCGTAACAAATATGTGTGTATACCTATCTCTGTTTAAGACTTACTTTAACCACTCTATCTGTCTCAACGTTTTGTATCCTGATTCCTTCTACCCCTCTCTTCACCTTTCTTTAGGTCTCTGGCTTTGAGAGAAGGGAGGCCTTTGGTTGTAATGCCGACCACATATACAGGGACACGGATTTTAAAACACACATGAGGGGGGGGAGGGGGACACGATTGCGCGTTAAACTCACAGCCACAACCAGTTGGACAGAGTGATCCCTCGAGTGGACGGGCACTCTCAAGGGCATGTGTGTGCGTGCCTACCTGAGTCGCCAGAATTTCTTTTCAACGGAACGGCCTGGACCCGGTCTAACTAGCGTATGGGGTTAAATTGTGATGAGGTGGAGGGGGGGGGGGGGGGNTAAAAAGGGGGAGGGGAGGAGGGGTTGATGAAATGTTCAAGTGGTGGAGATTTTTTCATGTTAGTTTCGCTAATTTTGGGGATTTTGAGGTTTATGAGGCTAGTGAGCACGGGGAAAGGGGAATATAACAGATGTTTTATGGGAATTGAACGAGGGGGGGAAAGGAGGGAGGGACTGGAATTAGGGAGACTCGTCTTTTTGGAGGATTACGAAGTATTAAAACGAGTGAATGAGGTTTACAGGGGGTTTCAATGGGGGTTTAGAGGTTTACGGAGATTGTGGAGATGGAGAGGGGAGTCTCTGTAATTTTAGGGGTTGTGGGGCTTGAGGGGTTCGATGAGATTCTTGAGAGAGGGGATTTTTTTAGGTTCGTTCCACTAATTTTGGAGATTTTTAAAGTTTATGAGGGAGTAAGGGCACGGGAAGAGGGAAATAATAGCGGTTTTAGGAGAATTGGAGCGCCCCCTTCCCGGGTAAACAGGAGTTCCGAGCGGATGGAGTTAAATGTAAAAAGGGGGAGGGGAGGAGGGGTTGATGAAATGTTCAAGTGGTGGAGATTTTCTCATGTTAGTTTCGCTAATTTTGGGGATTTTGAGGTTTATGAGGCTAGGGAGCACGGGGAAAGGGGAATAACAGATGTTTTATGGGAATCAAACGGGGGGCTGGAGGAGGGGGAAGGACCGGAATTAGGGAGATTTGTCTTTTTGGTGGATTAATAAGTATTACAAGGAGTAAATGAGGTTTACAGGGGGTTTCAATGGGAGTTTAGGGGTTTAGGGAGTTTCTGGAGGAAGAGAGGGAAGTCTCTGTAATCTCAGAGGTTGTGGGGGATTGAGGGGTTTGATGAGATTCTTGAGAGAGCGGGATTTTTTTATGAGGGAGTAAGGACACAGAAAAAGGGAAATAGCAGCGATTTTAGGAGAATTGGCGAAAGGGGGGGGGCGAGAGGAATAAGGAACAGGAGTTTCTAGCAGATGGGGTTAGATGTGATGA
>NW_021680507.1:516421-537006 GCF_001412515.2 Diachasma alloeum
GGGGGGGGGGGGGGGGGGGTGATGAGATGTTTAAGGGGTGAAGATTTTTTTCAGGTTAGTTTCGCTTATCTCCTCTTCGAAGGAGGGGGAGGGACTGGAATTAGGAAGACTTGTCTTTTTGGCGGATTACGAAGTTTTAAAACGAGTGAGTGAGGTTTACAGGGGATTTTAGTGGGGGTTGAACGGAAAGGGAATTTTCGAAGGGGAAGAGGGGGGTCTCGGTAATTTCGGTAGTTGTGGGGCAGTGAGAGGAGGATGCGGTTTTAATGAAATACTTAAGAGAGGGGATTTTTTTTTTTAGGTTCGTTGTACTAATTTTGGAGATTTTCAGGTTTATGAGGGAGTAAACGCTCAGGAAAAGGAAAACAACAGCTGTTTTATGATAATTGGGGAGTTAGAGACTTGATTTTTTGATAAATTAAAAGGCAGGTCTTTAATCCCATTTTAATTAAAAGGCAATGCTTGAATGAAGAAATTCGGAAAGGGTTTCCTGGGGGTCTTGACGTCTAGGAATTCTTAGACATTTCAGAGGAGAGAAAAGGAATCCCTTCAATTTCGGAATTGAGGGACTGAAAAAAGATATTAGGGGACTAATGAGCCCAGGGATCTTCTTGTCACTTTGCCCTGGAGTTTCTCTAACTTCGGAGTCACCAACCTCCTCAACATTTCATAAAACTCCCATTCCAAAGAGCAGAAATTACAGAGACTCGAGTTTACAGCACTTCCCGGTCAATTTATGATGTCTCAAGAGTGCGGTTGACCTTGTGAACTCCAGCGGAGTGTTCAGAATGGCTGTATGGAGCAACCAGAGTACTCTCGATGGCTGGCGACAACAAAGAGACACCAGAATCCCTCGGAACTGTTACTGAATTCGCTTTAAATTGCGCATTTTTGGAGGGGAAATTGGGGAAATGGATTCTTTTCACGATGGAAGTTTTTGTTTCCTCAATTCGGGGGATCTTGTACTCAGAAGTCATTAATTCACGTCTTTTTCCCGACGTGCGGCTAATTCGTGGAAGGATAGTGGTTATGGGCCCGGTCCCTTCTCGCCTCATTCCTTCTGAGCGATCTCTATTATGTCTTTTGTAGAGATACCCGCAAAAAATGTATTCGGGGGTCTAGCTGATCTTTATTCTTGGGGAATTGTATTTTTAGGCTTGAGGAAGCTGATGATGACATATTTGAGAGCATTTTTTTTAAAGAGAAAATTGTTGTCATTTTTTTTTCATTTATAAGTAAATAAAAATGTCTTTGTCATTTTTTTTCGGTCTCTGGCACTTGAAACTTCAGCTTCAGTGAGTCATTCGCCATTTTTCTCATTCCCTCATCCTCTCTCCTTTCTCACGTCATAAAACTCCGGAGAAACCGAAGACTCAAATATTACATTTACATTGTAATTTCGACCGGAATTTATTTATTCACACTTCATCACTAGTTCGTAATTTAGGGGGTTTTAGATTTTTTTTTTCACGAAATTTATTTTAAGTGAAGATCGGAAGGACTTCTCTTCACGCTAATGTATATATTTTCCCTCATGTTTGAAAACGTGTTGCGCACGTGCGAAACAGTCGCGTGTGTAACTCTATATTTACTGGGTTGACGAGTGCACACGGACGTTACGGATCACTGCGGATATGCTGGGGGGTATGTTGGGGGGACGGAAAAAAATTGAACAAAAAATCAAATTTGTCACTACCAAATTTTTTGATGAACAATGAGAATAACTGAAAAATGAGAACTTTTTTTGGTAAAATTAAAAATTGTGTTTGAAATTGAAAAAACGAAATTGTAACAAAAATTACATGAAAACATAAATCCGTCACTAACAAATTTTTCGATGAAGAATAAAAAAAAGATGACGTTTTTACTAAAATTAAAGATGAAGTTTGATTTGAAAAAAAATATACAAAAAAAATTGTAACAAAAAAAATGAAAATACATTTCCATAAAAATTCCACAGACAATTTATCATTAGCAAATTTTTCATTAAACAATGAAAAAAATTGAAAAATTATATTTTTTTATTAAAATTGAAAAATAAGTTTGAAAATGAAAATTTAAGAAATTGTAAGAAAAATTGAATAAATATAAATTTTCGTGGAAAAATTACACAAACAATTAAATTTGTCACTAGTCAATTGTTCAACAAAAAATGAAAAAAATTGAAAAAAAAAAAACATTTCTTTAATAAAATAAAAAATTAACTTTGAAATTGTAGAAAAAAAATACAAAAAAATTATAGCAGAAATAAATTTTCATAAACTTTGTCAAAAAAATTAATTTTGTTACTAGTAAATTTTTCAATAAACAATGAAAAAAAATGAAAAATGATTAATTTGTTTTTGCGGAAATTAAAAATTCTGTTTGAAATTGAAAAAAGAAAAATAGATTTCTTCTCTTCAATTCTAATGTTTAGCAAACACACTCCAGCAGTTACCCAAACAAATATTTCCCCCCGATCGTAAGTTGAAGTATTGTTTGACACACCTCGTATAATTGATTCATTGTGACTGCCATAAAATCACCGTTAAAATTAATTTCTCCATGGTTGACTCCACTAACCCCTTTGAAACCGCCAAAAACACGGGAATTAATGCACATGGATGACTCCATTATCTCAAAATTCTGAACCCTTTCCCCCTTTATCAGTGCGCCTGAAGTCAACTCCGGGTGGTGGAGCCCCTTTTCATCCTTCACCACAATAAACAAATAAAACGTCTCGTATCAATTCACAGCGTCAACGTTCCGTCGTTTACTGTCAATATAAAACAACAATAAAAATGGAGAAAATGCGGACGCGTCCCAACGATTTATTTATGCATCGCTGGCTCTTTTATTTTTTCTTCATTTTTTTCAGACTGGGACTGTCCACTCGAGGCTCTATTCACGTGCCGACACGCCTCCGAGGAATTAAATGTTCTCTCTACTGTTGTTTATTGTTTTATTCACATTGTGCAGATGTTGTTGGAGATTGTTCGTCAAAAATTGTTTGTCTTTGCTTTCATCTCGAGAGAACGTGTGGTGATTTTGGGGGAAAATGGGGGGAGATATTCTTTATGGGGTGTGATAATTTCTTCTGAAATCACTCATTGACGAGATAATAAAGATTTATTTAAACTGTTTAAAGCCGATTTAATAAATTCGAGTGAAGAATCTTGAAATTTAACACAACGCCTCATTCGTAGGAATTTTCAATCTATTGTGTTACTGAAAAATCAGCCAAGTTCTGGAGTATTGAAATGAAATTGCAATTTTGAGCTCCACATGACAATGAAACTTATTGAAAATTGTGAAAATTCAGCCAACTATTTTTCTAAATTTTCAATTCATTGAAAATGCAATTGAATGTGATGTTTAATTTTCACAATGAGTTTGAGAATCCTAGCTCTCATTAAAATATGAATGATCGTCAAATATGAAAAACCTAATTTTCTTGACTTCCCAAGTTGAACAAGAGATTGCACGATTCGATCTTAAAGTCGTATAAACATAACTTAGCTTTTGAGGATTAAAATTTGAAATAAATTCTAAAAGAAAGTTAATATGAACAGAAACAGTCTGGTTGAGTCGGTGCTCAATCGACAGTCTAGTACTGTTGACAATAATTGATCTAGAAATGCAGAAATAATACACTGTTCAAAAATTTTGTCTGAAACTTTCGGTACACTTTTTGGAAATTTTTATCGAATTTAGTTATCACTAAATTTCAAGGAATTTCGTCATTGAAAATTCAGAATTTCGTGGAAAAATCAAAGAGAAATGTAAATTTCAGTTCCATTTTGCTTTGAAAATGAATAGAAAACTAGAAAATTCCGCTAAATATATTCTTGAATTGTCAGGACGCTGTATCACTACTGAATGCGATTTAGGGGAGAAAACATGAAATTTCAGATTTCACTGAAAATTCAATGTAATTTAACATTGAATATTCATAGTAGATTAGAACTTCAAATAAATTAAGGAATTTTCGTCTTTTTGCTGCTTAAAATTCTGGAATTTTACTGAATTTTTAGTGAAACCAGAAATTTTATAATTTTTTCCCCCTAAATCACATTTAATGTCACAGTCCTGAAAATTACTACACGCAGAGAAATATTTAGTAAAAATTACGAAACAATTCACGTAATCCGCAATGGGGAATCATTTTCCGTTAATTTTTATAGGAATGAAAGAAAAGAAATCTGAAACGTTCAGTGAATTCTCAGGTTCTGGAGATTCAAGTTCAGGAATTTTACAGAATGTTCAGTGAAACCTGAAATTTCATGATTTCTTTCCTCCTAAATCACATTCAATGTCACTGGTCCTGAAAATTACTACACGCAGAGAAATATTTAGTAAAAATTACGAAACAATTCACGTAATCCGCAATGGGGAATCGTTTTCCGTTAATTTTTATAGGAATGGAAGAGAAGAAATCTGAAACTTTCAATGAATTTTCAGGTTCATCACCGAACAAAGCACGAAATTGTCACGTAATTTTTCTCGAAGAAGTAAAATCTTACAGAAACTTGCCGACTTATGCCTCCAAAATCAAAAATTCTTAAACGTTCAACAATTTTTATGAAGCTGGTAAGTTATTTCTACGTTCCGTTCCGTAAAATTTCTCAATCGTTGGAGAAAAATTACGGAACGACTTGTCCCCACAGCGGTGAGTCATCAGACGGCTTTTTACTGAATTTTACTTCCCTCACTCATTACATTTCGAAACGTAATTTTTGCGTTTTCTTCTGGTAATCTTGAATTTTTCTCTCCGTGTAGTCACAACAGTTCATGAAATTTCATTTTGTTCTGACAGTGCAATATGAAAATTAAACAGCTGATAAATTGGGACATACGATTCCCACCGGTGGTATTGCTTTTTGCAATGAGAATGATTATAAACAATTGATTGAAAAGAGGAATATCGAATCTGACAGGAAAAAGGGCATGACGAAAGGACATCATCAACGCTAGTTAAAGAAATTTTCTACCATTGTGTTTGAAACTTCTGGTTCAACCAAGACATATCTGAGAACACGTTTCTCTTTCTCTCAATGAATAATGTTATTTAACCGCATCCAGATGTCCCGTAAGATGATTTCCCTGAGATTAAAGCCCCGATAAATCCCCGTATCATGCACCTGGACATTCAACTACATATTCCAACTGTTATAACCCCGTAATCACGAAGATTCTAGTTTGGTTAGAGATAATTATACCCTGTCGGGTCAACTCAGTAACTCCTCCCCACCCCTAATTTTTATTTCATTTCTCCATCGATAGCCCCGAGACAAAAGCGTGGCTTTTGAATAAAATCCCTCATCCAGGCTTTTTCTCACGTCAGAATTAAGAGATCCAAAGGCGGGTAATTTCTTCATCGTACTTGTGGATTGACTATGGGTTCTCTCCCGAGATATCTCTCATGCGGAATGGCGTCATACGGGGCCTTATCCCACTCGCCAAGGGCGTCTTCAGAACCTCATGAGTGGAACAAAGCGGGGGAAATGAAATAAAAATAAAAAGACAGAAAAAGGAAGAAAAATATGAGGGAGGGCACAAGCGCGAGCGAGCGGCTTGTACGAGTTTAACAACCGGTAATTGTTCGAAAGCGAGTAGAGCCGTCTTGAGCCGTAAAATGTGCGCGAGAACAAACAACTACGAGCGCTGAGGCATCCCAACATAAATAAAGGGTATTAAAAAAATTATGAAAAATGAAACGCGAGAAAAAATGAACATTCAGTGCAATTCAGGAAGTTTTTTTCGCATGGGTCACGAGGGTCAAACGGGAGAGTATTGAGGAATTTCTGATTGTTCTAATTTCGACATTTCCTCAGGGGTCCACTTTGCTCGCACTTCAGAGATTAGGGGAAAATAGAATAATTCTACTTTTTTAATAGCTGGAGCTATGAGATTAGCTCACACTTTTGCGTCTCGTTTTATTTTTAATTTCTCTTTTCAACTTTTGCTCGGGTTTATTGATGTAATTGAGCCCGTGATAACAGATAAGAATGATAAAATGAAATAATCCAAAGTGGTACAAACAACCGAGAATGATTAATTGAGACTGGCGATGATTATCGCGTTTGATAATTTTTCGCGTGAGAATAATACGTCACCCGTAGGGGACACCAGTAGCGCCACTGCGTGTACACAGTTCTTACCACCCGTCCTACGTACACGACTCCATACGCCTCGATAGAGGGGAATGGAGAGGACAACGAAGAATGAGGGAGAGAGAGTGAGTGAGAGAGGAAAGAGCCCCAGTATAACTCAATCCTCCCGGAATTTGCGGTCAAGCGAGACGCGTCTATTAAACGCACCGAGCGGATAATCCGCTAATTGCTTCCCCTCAAATCACACTGAATCACATGAATCAAGGCGAAATTTGTGTAGCTCGTGGGATGATTATTTTTGAATTTTTCGCGGGGTTGAGGATTGGAGATGTGCGAGGAATGTTTTGGATTCTAGCGGGTGGATGGCGTGCACTGAATCTAGCGGGAGTTGAATGTGGCGAGGAATGAATGCTGGACCATAAGCTTATTCTTAACAGCATTGAAAAACCTCGAAGTCAATGAAATGTTGTGATCAATCTAGCGGGAATGTAGCGGAGTGTTGGCTAGAGCAGTAGTTGCTCGGGCATCATCTATTTAAATATCATCTCATTGTTGTGTTAGTCCTGGAGGTGGAGTGTTTTATGGAGGTGTTTACAGATTCGGTCTAGTGCGCGCTAGATCTGATTGAAGTTCAATCTAGCGCATCTAGCGGAGTATTGGCTAGATCAGACTTTGCTCAGATATCATCTTTCGAAATACTGTCTTAATATTGTTAGTCTTGGAGATAAAGTATTCTATCGAGATTCTAGCGTGCGCTAGATTTTTTTAGGATCACATCTAGCGTTAGATTAGCACTTGAAAAAAATTTGTGCTGGCATCTGCGTACTCTATCCTTCAAAAGTTTCAAAACATAATTAGTTCAAGATGATTGATTTATGCAATCTAGCGGAGTCTAGTCTAGAGCAGTCATCCCTAGAGATCACTCTCTCAAAATATCACCGTCATTTCGCGGCAGGCACTCTGAAAATCTCATTCGTAACTTGGAAGGTTCTAGATTAAATCTAGCGGCCGCTAGATCACCTCATATTTTGTTCTAACACTGAAATCACTCTATCACTCAACTCTAAACCACATGTGAACTATCATCAGCCTCTCAACTCCTCTAAAACCCTCTTAAAAACGAATCTAGCGCAAATCTAGCGGAGCCCTCTCGGAAATCGTTTTTCCTAGATATCTCGAGAACTACTCAACCGATTGAAATTTTCTTTCTTCTGAGAAACTTGTCACTCTACCGTCTATCTCCCCATCCATCACCATGACCAAAATTTCAACCCAGATAATCCCCCAAATAATTAAACCTCATCTCCCCCCATGAATCAACAATTTCCGCGTATGTTTTGACTCCACAAATGTTTATGACTACCCCTCAACTGCAGAAAAACCAAAAAAAAACATGATTTGCTGGCTTTCACGCATTGCCGCACGGCTATGCGTCATTATCGGACAACGAACGCAATGAAATGAGAGAACTGGTTCTTCGGCGTTATGCTCTCTGTCCATCCGTACGTGTGGGTACGATTGCCCGGGTCCTCTCTTCTTCCACTTTCTGTGCGCCGCTCTCGGAATGGAACGTCGGGTGGTGAAGAAAAAGCGTCCCAGAGGTACAAAAAGATGGGGACAAAAAAAAAGGTACAACTTTCGACCGGATTCAGAGCATGGGGCGCTCTGCTCTACCTCTTCATCATCGGTGCTTCTTTATTTTTACTTTTCACTCAATAAACCGCATTTTTCAATGTTTTTAGGAGCACATTTTTCGGGGCTCACTCCCACTCCAGACAAAACAATGGGCCAAAGATTCATCCGTAGATGCTGAAAATACGCAATAACACGTCCAACATTTTTCTTCATTCACTTTCAAGTCTCTCATCTCCATGACAATAATAAAGATATTTCTTCGGTGAGCCCTGTGAATTTAAAAGCCCACAACCTGCCGCAGGGCACTTCCCTCTCTCTTCGGTTGAGGGGCAATAGAAACCAGAAATTTTTCAGACCCCGGGATCCCAAACCAGAGAATGAAGAAAAGATGAGACAAGGAGAAACGATGAAAAACCCGTGTACCTGTGAGATTTTGGGGAATGGTTTCCCCTCAGAAACCATGAGATCGAACAGGAAAAACGGATTTCTGGAGATAAATTTTTACGGAGAATTCTCACGAGGCACTAAAAAATCTCGATAACTCATCCAAAAAAGTTGTACAAGTTAAATTCAACTGGGCACTATATTAATTTAATAGATGATAGATAATACGGATCTTCTTTAATCGTCAATAACTCCAGAATAGCTGAGTGGAACTCCTCAAATTTTTTCTTTCGTTTTTGAGATATTCTTTTTATCCTTAAAATGAGGCTTGACTCATCCTAATTGTCCCATTTAATCGGAATATATTGACATTTGAAGGTGGTCTGTTTTACTCCATTTACCCCTATTCATATTTTCATCGGTAGTTCAGTGGTAGAATTCTTTTGTTGATTGTTTCATCGACAATGCAATGGTAGAATGCTCATAAAAGAGACTGGGTTCAACATTTTCAATCGTCAATAACTCAAGAACAGCTGAGTGAAATTCCCCAATTTTTCTTTCATTTTAAGGACACTCTTTTAATCCTTAAAATGAGGGCAAGCTCATCTCAATCGTTCCATTTAATCAAAATAATATTGACGACCAAAGACGGCCTGTTTTACCCAACTCACCCCGATTCATCTTTCCTTTGACAAATCAATGGTAAAATGTTTCTGTTAATGTTTTCATCGGTAGTTCAGTGGTAGAATTCTTCCGTTGATTGTTTCATCCAAAGTGTTCATGATAAATTGCTTATATGTGAGACTGGGTTCAGTGTCTTCAATCGTCAATAATTCAAGAACAGCTGAGTGAAATTCCCCAATTTTTCTTTCATTTTAAGGACACTCTTTTAATCCTTAAAATGAGGGCGGACTCATCTCAATCGTTCCATTTAACCAAAATAATATTGACGATCAAAGACGGCCTGTTTTACCCAACTCACCCCGATTCATCTTTCCTTTGACAAATCAATGGTAAAATGTTTCTGTTAATGTTTTCATCGGTAGTTCAGTGGTAGAATTTTCCGTTGATTGTTTCATCCATAGTGTTCATGATAAATTGCTTATATGTGAGACTCGGTTCAGCGTTTTCAATCGTCAATATCTCGAGAACAGCTGAGTGAAATCCTCCAATTTTTCTTTCATTTTAAAGACACTCTTTTAATCCTTAAAATGAGGGCAGACTCCTCTCAATCTTTCCATTCAATCAAAATAATATTGACGATCAAAGACGGCCTGTTTTACCCAACTCACCCCAACTCATCTTTCCATCGCTAGCTCAATGGTAAAATGTTTCTGTTAATGTTTTCATCGGTAGTTCAGTGGTAGAATTCGTATTGATTATTTTATCGTCAATACAATCGTAAAATGTTCACAAATGATGCTGGATTCAACATCTTCAGTCATCAATAACTCAACAACTAAGAATTTCAGTCAAGTGAACTTCCCCTTTTTCCATTTCCACAATATTGTTTCACCCCTCTAAATACGACTTGACTGATTCCACTCCTACTCTCCGTTCCCGAGTCATTGCCGATTAAACTCGCTCCATTTCCCCCAACTCTCCCCTACACCTAGTCATCTAACCTCCTATTACATAAACTAACCTCTCCTCAAGTCTCCTTCCCCCTCATAATCCCCCACCCCCCGTCAAACCAAACAAACCTCCGAAAAACTCGAATTAACCCCTCCCCAAGAAAAAAAAAATAAAACAGTAGAATCCGCAGTACAAAATGAGAATGTACCCAGAGTAGCTACGGTGGTCTCGGTCAGCGCCTCACGTCCGCGCAATCAAGGTATGATTGAGCCCAATCCACGCTTATTTCTCACTAACCACTTTATCGTACCGTCAATGGTGTATAACGTTATAAATAAAGGATCATTCGATTACACGTCAATTTGCAAAATGCACACGTATTACCCCCACTCACTTGTCAACAATTCCTCTCCGAAAGTCTTTAAAAAAAAAAAAATTACAAAAAATAATTTTTTTTCCCAATCCGATCTTTCGCGTTCTAGACGTCACAAATAGGTTAGAAATCGCCAAAACAAAGAATGGTTAGAATTGGTGTTGGCTTGAAGCGCGTCGGAACACAACTGAAGCGGTAGGACCACCCAGACGGCAGAGGGACCCCTTCGCCCCGTTCCTTGGATACAGTTTGCTCTTCGGTGTGTATGGCGCTGCCGTATTCTCCCACTACCTTGGGACTCGTTTGTTTCTTATACGTTAAAGGCAAACTTCTCCACGAGGTTATACCCCCTTAAGTCCGCCATCATAGGGAGCCCCCTCGCCCCCCCCCCTCCACCCTTTCCTGATTGAGCTGGAGCGCGCTGGGTTTGGGCCCTGTGAGTGTGTCTCAATGTCTTACTCCCGGGGATGGAAGATTGCCTCTCCGTGCCAAACGAAGATGTGAGAGTGGGAGACGAGGATGGAGATACGAGAAGATGAGAACGTGTGTGTAGAAGGGGGTGGAGGGGGGGAGGGAAGATGCGAGTGTGTTGAGACTGGGCAAAAAATAATTACAAATAAAAGCGCAGAGCTGAGTGGATTGGAAGCTGGGAACGTGAAAAAAGAGATTGGAGAGACGACTCACAGGCGATTTTTGGAGGTTGGGAGATTGTCTCGGATGTGACGAAAGCACGAATCGATGTTCTGGGGTACTTGGGTGTTATGTGTGCGTGTATGGAGGGGTCTTGGTTGTTTTAGGTTAGAGGATGGAGACGACGCACGCGAGGAGGATGGAGATGTCAAGCGATTGCAACGGGGATGGGATTGGGTTATTGGTTAGGTGATGTTGGGTAAATACGCGTTATGCGGGGATTTATTGGGTGGGTGGTGAGAGAATTAAGGGGGTGTTGGAGGTTAGGAAGGGGTCGGATTGGACAGGTCGAAGACGAGGGTTGCGCGGTGAATTCTCAGCCGAAAGGGGATGGAGAAATCTGAAAGATGGCTTGAAGAATTTGTTCATTTTATAGGAACCGGATAAAGCGAGTTGGGAGTGATATGGAGAGGGTAAATAATTGTAAGAAGGGTTTGAAAATACGAGGTGGGAACATCGCCATGTTCAAAACCCCTTGCGGCAGGGGGAGTGCCCGGGAAGATGGGGACGCACACAGCTGTCAACCACCTCGTATTTTTGAACATTTCTTAAAATTATTCAGAATCTTCTAATCATGTTTAACTCGTTTCATCTGGTTCCTAGAAAGAGAACAAATTTTACATTTTTTTTAGGCCCAAGGTCTCTTAAGGGTCAAGTTGTGGGTTACTTTTATGATATCGAGGGTCAAATCTGATGGGTGAAGATGGATACCGTTTGTGTCAATAAATGTGCCTGAAAATCCTGCTGAAAAATCCTTAGAAAAATATCGCCACATCTGTTAGTTAAGCCGAAGGTTCAAATCACATCTTTAAAATCAGGGTCAACTGAGAGCCAAATTTCATGGGGAAACTGTAAGTGGAGTAAAAGGGTTAAATCGTAGGTCCAAAGTATGGGTCAAATGAGGGTTCATGGGCTAAGTCCGAGGGTCAAGAAAGTGGGTCAAATCGTATACGTGAAAGAAAAATATTTCTTTTCTGAATCGTCTTGTACTTATTTAGGACTAAGAGGTCCTTTCAAATGACTAAAATGAAAAAGATGAAAAGGGCTAAATCATAGGTCAAAATTATAGGTCAAGTGGGAGTTGATGGGTTAAATCCGAGGGTCGAACAAGTGGGTCAAATCGAATAAGTGACGTATACATGAAACACGAAAGAAAAATATTCCTCCTCTGAATCGTCTTGTACTTATTTAGGACTAAAAGGTCCTTTCAAATGTCTGAAATAATATTCACCACGAGAATTGATAAATTCGAGGCATACCCGTGAAAAGGTGCCCATTTGTATTGGCCCCGTGGACACAAAAGATACGGCCCTGCAAAAACCTCTGGTACTTGTTGTCGTGTTCCCAAGAAAGAAACTCGCCCACGCATCTCCGAGTTGAGTAGAGTGAGGGCTTTGGAAAGTGAACACGCTCTTCTTGGACACACTTATGACGGGATAATTTCACGTCGTCGTTTAACGCTGGACGACTTGCGTTCGGTCGTTTTATGCATTTTCAGCTCTCAGACAAGAGTGATTTTGTGGGTATGTGTGGATACGTGGAGAGCGTTAATTGTGGGTGCGAAATATTCTCTTGCAGGAGAAAATTAAATAAATCTTTTTCCCGAGAATTGATTTGTCTTTTAGAATTAATTTTCAACTCTCGCGATTAAAATGGTTTAAAAAATCCCCTCGTTATTCGTGAAAATAAATACTGTCGTCAGACCCTCGAGGCTATCCGATTTTCACCCGAGATCCTGCAGGATTTATCGGCAGGTATAGGGTTACCACCACCTCGAAGGACCAAAACCCGATAAGAAAGGTGGATAAGAGCATGAATATTTTTGCACTACCTAACACATGTATATTTCCCTCGACTGCTTCTTTAAACCCTTGATGTTTTTTATTTGTCGGACTGCGAGGAGTGACTCTATACCGAAGACTAAGTACATTAAGACGAGAATTTTTAAGAGCGTTTAAAGTGGCTGTATTCCTTTGACGAGCTGCGCTCTAGATTTGGATATTTTCAGCTTTTTAATTTGGAACTAAATAGCTTGACAAATTATATTTTCTGAGATATCAATATCTACTTGAGCACTTTCTTTTCGCGAATCAATGATGAAAACTGCTTGCAGAATGGTCGATCGCATGAAAGAATTACTTTAGTTTAAGATTTCAAATATCTTAAAATAGGATTTTCAAAAATCTTAATTTGAAGTCTGAAAGTCTCAAGTTGAGACTTTCGACGGTTTCAATTTGAGACTTTCACAGACTCAAGTTGATATTTTTGAATGCTTCAAGTTAAGACTTTCCGAACTCAAGTTGAAATTTTTCTTTAAATGGAGTTTTAGAAGTCTCAACTTGAGATTTCTAAAAGTCTCAATTTGAAACCTTTAAGTGGCCTTCCAAGTATTTTTTACAGTTTGGTACAGATCACACGATAGATTAAACCATTTTCAATTATCAAATTTGTCAATCAATTAAACTGTGCGAGAAAAATTGGAAAAAAATCATGAATATTCAGCGTTATTCAAATTACATTTTGCACGAAATTATTATTTTTTTAAACATTTGTTGTTTATAAATAAATCATTTCAATTGTTTAAAATTTCGGGAACTTTATTTATTTAGGCATGAAATTGATTTCAATCAATGATTTTTATACTGGAAAATTGATTATTTATAAATTATTTATGAAAAATTCTCGTCATTTTCAAAATTAGCCATTTTTTAATTATTTCATCAATCTTCCTCCAAATGAAAACTTTCTAATTTTTTCTCAGATTTTCAAAATGTTTTCTAACGGTTCAACATCGACATTCGAATCCAGACCTGCAAAGTTTAATTAATAAAATTTATTGTAAAAAAATATATTCAATATATTCTTCGAATATATAAAAGATTATTATATATAACTTTTTCATATAAATCAGGCCAATTCCATACATAAAATATATAATTTTGAGAATATATATTTTTCCGTATGGATCCCGTTTAACTCTCCTCTCCCCAAATATTCATATTTTCATCGACAGTTCAATAATAAAATGCTCCCGTCAATTTTGTCATTGATAGTTCAGTGGTAAAACGATCGCATTGGTTACGGGGGGTGGCTCTCTACCAAAGAGTAAGTACATTGAGACAAGAATCCTCAAGAGGAGGTTTACATACAAGATGATAGAGGGTGGGAGGTAGGGGATTTTGAGCGGCGTGCGTTCAGGGTCCCTAATAATATGTGGATGGAAAGATCGTGATGGGGATCGAAGGGATTATTATGGTCTCTCGGGCGGTTGGCGGGGCCAACCAACTCCACCAGAGTGAAAGATTTGAGAGTAAAAGAGGCAAGATAGGCGGTTACGTATCCCACAGAGGATAATTGAGTTATTACTTCAATTGTAGACCACCTTGGTTGGGACCCAGCGGAACGACCGTAACAGGTTCTCAAAATCACGTTTCATATTCGCGAATATGATTGACGATTCTCCTTTATGAAATTTTATTCGTCCGTTTTATCATCCCTTTGGGCTGGGGAAAAACGGAAATTCATTTCGTTCACGGAGAAAATTTTATTTTTATTTATTTTCAGAAACATGTCACTGATTTTCTGGAACATGTCTCTGATTTCCAGGGACATGTCACTGGTCTTTAGAAATCCATTACCAATTATTGGTGATACTGGACAATAAATAAAATGATCTTGATCATTTGTGATTCCCAAAGTTTCTTAAAGTTTTTTGATAGATTCCTAAAAATTAATGACGGGCCTGTGAAAATCAGTGAGACTTTCCTGAAATTTAGTGATGATGTCACTGAAAATTTTTGATAATGACGCTAAAAATTAATGACAAAACCACTGAATTTTAATAATAATCAGGGATAGATTCCTGAAAATTAGAGACATGTCCCTAATAATTGGAAATACATCCCTGAAAAGTAGTGACGCAGTGAGAAAAAAGAATTCTGCCAATCAAATTGAATTCAAATCAAATTTCAGGCCAAACAATTGTCCGGAATTTTAGATTGACAGAATTAATTTTTTTTCTCCGTGCATGTCCCTGAAAACAAAAAAAAAAATTCTCTCTATTGGGATGTAAAAAATTGACCTTTGGAAGTTGACGTCTCAATTTCGAGAGGGACCACCTGTTTTGAATGGCCAGGAGCTAATGAACTGAAAGATATTTGGGATTTTTTTTTGGTCCTGGGGATCTTTTGACCGGACTGCATACACCCACGGTAACATAATGCGGGAGGATGCAGGGGGACACCCGGAGGAACTCTCGTTCGGCCTTTGTCCGAGGAAATTCGCGACTGGACATTCCCACGTGTAGCAGTGGCTGATGTCTTTGAACTTTAGGGCTGAGACCTTCAGAAATTTTGTTGACATCCCGGAGATTTCGATGATGAATTAAAAAATCGTATCCTCCTCGGAGGAGAGAACGAAAATAATACTAAATGAGAGAAGCGTTGAGGCAAATTCATAAAGCGCTTAGGATAATAAGAAATCCCCCAGTCGTCCGACATTTCGATGAAGAAGGACGGAGCGATTTTGTCTGGAGACTCCAGACGCGTCTAATCCCGAAAAACTTACGATCGATGCAAATTCCCGCGTGAGACCAGACCCCCGAGAAAAGATGCTAATCTCCGGGTTCTTGTTGTTTTTTTATTAGCTGAGAAGTTGCAACAGTGAGTTTTAAGCTGAGTATTCACGGGGAACAGTCGTCCGAGAGAATTCATAAATAAAAATCAATCGGTTGTTTGGAGATTTTTTTGGGGGGTTTGAATTGTGTCGAACCTCAGTCACTCAATCAGGGGTCATTCGACACCGAAATCGATTAACAGTTCAACCCACGCGTGGAACTTCTATTTTTATAGGTTAGGCTGTTGTTATCGTTTTGGTTTAAAATATGCATTTACTAATTTGAGAATATCTCGAAAAAGAGTGGGTTTAGCGAAAAATTGTGTGAAACATTTATTGTAGCTCTTGAAATTCCTCATAAAAAAGCTTTATGCTGTTTTTCTCTAGTCCTATTCGTTTTCGAGATATCTGCGAAAGAATAAGAACGTCTGGTTTTTCCCACCGCTAGATGTCGCCCATTGTGAATTCTGAATGAATCGTGAGCACCTGTTGCATCATTAGGTTAATCTCTTGTTCTCTTAGTCTCTTGTTCTACACTGACTATCCATGGAGAGCAGTCGTTCGAGAAAATTCGTGAATAAAAATCAATCGGTGTTTTGGAAATTGGAAGGTGATCTAATTATGTCGAACCTTAACCACTCAATCGTGAGTCTCATTTTACGGGAATGAAGTCATTCAAAACTGGAAACAGTGAGCGGTTCAATTCCCGCGTAGAATTTCAATTTTTAGCTTAGGCTGTCGTTATCATTTCGATTCAAACTATGACATTCACTAATTTGCCATTATCTAAAAAAGGAGTGGCTTTAGATAAAAATGTCAGAAAACATTTTTTGTAGCTTTTGGAATTCCCCACAAAAAAGTCCTCTGATGTATTTCTCTAGTCCCACTCGTTTTCGCGCTATCCACGAAAGAATAAGAGCGTCTGGTTTTTCCCACCGCCAGGTGTCGTCCATTGTGAATTCTGAATAGAACCTGAGTACCGGTCGCATCATTTGCTTAATCTCTTGTTCTCCGTTTCTCTGGATTTCTCCTCTCGCATGGGTAAACTCCTTTTGGCAAGTCAGCATTTGCATCGGCGCGCGTTTACACAGAAGCTGTGACGGCTTATTAGCCCGGGGAGCAGCTGCGTGCCGGTAATGAGGACCAATCTCGCATTTATGCATAATACACCTCTGGTATAAACAGGCAAAACCTCCATCTCTCTCTCACGTGCATTAAGTTTAACCGTTGATACATCAATGGCAATTTACCTGGTTCTCTCTTTTCAGTTCGCCTGACCAGACAACGTCGACGCGCTTATACATTGGGCACTGTTGTTTGCGGTCTCTCCGGCAGACCCCAAAAACGTGAAAATACCCGAGAGGGGACTTCTTTCGAGCTTCCAATTTTCATCTTTTTTCGCGGGGGGGAATAAGACACACGCAAACGTAACTGCTTCATCCTGTTTAACCTTCAGATAATTGCTGGCGGGGCGTTGTAATGCCAAAACGGTGACGAATGTATGAAACTGGTACCGTAAGTGTAATTGAGAGAATGAGGAAAGGGGAAACGATGTAAACATTATGCTTTCGCACAGTTCTGCATGAAAATAAGCCTGGACAAGACTTCTGTACAAGGGAGGAACCGTTCTCAAATTGCTTAGGTGGTCCAACATTAGGTCTTGTTGATGAGAGGAAATTGTGAAATTCAATTTGGATTGTAGACAAGATCTCTGTCCAATGAATGGATGATTCTCTCTTTGAAGATAAAGTTCAAGAACACTTGTTTCGGTTTCAGAAGTTGACGAAAGGAAACATTACAGTGTCATGAATGTATGAGATGATGCTTCACCATCAAAAAGTTGAAGCTTCTTCAATTTCCAAATTGATGACATGATGCATGATCTTGATTTGGAAACTTGACGACAGGAAAGATTGCAATCTGTCTAATATTGGATGAACCTTTCTATGACAGACGAATGTAGTCGTCAACTAACAGCTTCTCCACTTCTGATTCATCTTCGAAGGACAAATAATCATGCAACTTATCCAACTCTAAAGATCGCCCAAAACGTTGACGCAGCGTGAATATTCTCCTTCTCCATCATGTTGTCTTTTCATGATGCTTTTCCATCAAGAAGTTAGAACTTCTTCAATTTCCAAATTGATGACATGATGCAAACTACCTAATATTTGCGGAATCTTTCTATGACAGACGAATGTAGTCATGATCTAGAAGAAGCTTCTCCACTTTTGATGCATCTTCGAGGGACAAATAATCACGCAACTTGTCCAACTGCAAAGATCATATTCTCCTTCTCCATCATGTTATCTTTTCATGATGCTTCTCCATCACAAAATTGGAGCTCCTTCAATTTCCCCTTGTCCTGCTTTGGAAAATTTGTCGAAAGAAAAGCTTGCAATCCACCTAATATTTAATCCTTCTGACAGACGAATGTAGTCATCAACTAGAAGAACCTCCTCCACTTCTGCTTCATCTTCAAAGACCAAATAATCACGCAACTTGTCCAACTGCAAAGATCATGTCCAACATGTCGACGAAGCGTGAATATTTTCCACCTTCAATCCCCTTCTCGGAACCGAGAAAAAATTCTGAATCCACATCTCAACATCTCTCGGAATTTGTACCGATCATCTTGATCGCAGCTGATAAAACCAAACCAACATCGCCAAAGATGGCGATGGCTGTTGAAGGCGGAGAATGAAAGGAGGTAAACTCGTTCAATTCCTCCAGAAGTCCAGAGGGAGTCTCGCACAGGCGCGATGCGACAACCTCATTTGTGCCCGACGGCGTGCAACTGGTAAAACGAACTAGGAAAACTCGTGAAGAGAAGGATAAAGAAGAGGCTGGTGAAGGGAGGGGCCCCCAAGTATCGGATGAAATTCCAGTGAAGGAAAACGAGCAACACAAACTGAAAGAAGACGAGAAGACAGCTCGCCGATGGATGCGTCCAATCAAGAGCGCTGGGGGTATTCTGATGATTACAGAGCGCGTGACCATTCGCTTTCCTTTCCGTTTAACTTGCACGTGTAGCCACTTCAATACATCAAACAGTGAAAATCTTCTAATTGACAACTGTGAGGCTTTACCAATTGTCAATTAACCAAAAACTCCATTATCTTATTTAAAAAGTTCTCGGGCGATACGAGTGATTTTTGCACGAGAAGTTTTTAAATGCTCCGAACGCTCTAATTTGGTACCTGAGGATAGCGGTAGGTTATTTATCGCCAGACTGCAGGCGCATCCCAAAGACCCCCCGCCCCCCATTTCCCCCTTTATCGTCTTGTTTTTGCTGGTGGAAGTCTTCGTTAGTCCCTGCCATTCCTCCCTTTTCGACTCCTCTCGTCTCAACTACGACGATTTCTCAATTACCAGTTTTTTGTGGGTTTTCGTCAAGACCAACGCCAAACTGAGAGATCCGATGGGGATCCCAAAAAATGTTGAAAATCTTGTGGTGAAGTTGAGTTTTATCTCAATGCTCGTCATTCCTGGGGAAGGGAGGAGAGTTTTTTAAATCTTCTAATTGCGGCGCAATTATCGGCGCATAAAGAGCAGTATTTATTCGTTAAATGACTTGCTCATTATCGAGGCTTTATCGAATTGATAGTGATTGTGGAGTTGGATGACTCGAGGAGGAGGTGAGTGGAATGAGATCGGTTTTTACTGATAGGGATTGAAATGAGAAACAGAATCATCGTGCGGGATGAGGGTGACTCGTGTATGCGACGTCATAATCATGTTCTTTATGATGTTTGAGTTGGGTGTTTGTCTGGAAAGTCATTATAAACAATTCAAGAAGTAATTCTGAAGAAACCATCATCATCGGGAGACATTGAATACATTAGAATTGAACTATTGAGGGCTTTGAATCTTCCTGATTATGGTGACCCTTAGCTTCCTAATCATGATAAAAATGATGTAAAATAACTGATGAGCAAAAATTATAGTCTAACCGGAATCGTCGTGCGGTGACTCGTGTGTGCGATGTTATAATCATCTTCTTTATGATGTTTGAGTTAGGCCTGTGTCCGGAAACTCATTATAAACAATTCAAGAGGTAATTTTGAAGCAGCCATTATCAGGAGGTATTGAATACCCTAGGAATTGGACGGAAGCCAGTTGCTGTAAACTTTCCTTTAGATGAAGTCTGGCACGCAGAGGACAGGGGTTCAAATCTGGCAGAAGTGAATGTTTTGGTGTACAAATGGCTTTCGTCGTGCTGAAAAATTTGATTAACCTATGTTTGATCAAATGCTTTTCAACAACGTTCTCTTGCGTTCGAAGACTTTTGCCCATTTCCAACGTCAAGATGTGTTTTAACTTCACTTGTCTATGTTATAAAAATTCAAATCGACTTCTGGTGATGAAAATTTGATACTCGAAATTGAGACTCCGAAATTAAGAGTCACAAGGGTCAGAATTAGAGTCACGAGAGTCAGAGTAAGGGCCATGAGCGTCAGAATAAGGATCACGAGGGTCAGAATGAGGGTCATAAGGGTCAGATTAAGGGTCCAAATAAGGGTAATAAGGGTCACGAGGGCCCAAATAAGGGTCACAAGGATCAGATGGAGGTTTACAAGGGTCAGAGTAAGGGTTTAAATAAGGACCATGGGCAACTAAGGGGAAACTAAGGGTCACCAGGGGCAAAATAAGGGCCGTAAGGGTTATAATGAGGGTAAGATTAAGGATCCAAATGAGGGTCTCAAGGGTCAGATTAAGGATCACAAGGGTTAAAATAAGGGTCTCTGTATCTCTATATTATAAAAATCTAAATCGAATTCTGGTGATAAAAATTTGCTCCTCGACATTAATGGTCAGAACTGAAGGGTCAAAATAAGGGTCACGAGGGTCAGAATAAGGATGGGGGTTAAATGGGAATTATATCAACTTTCTAAGAGTCCTTTTCATCTCTAATCATGACAAAACTTATATAAAATGTCTCTTAAGATCTTTATTAGATCTGATGACCAAAAATATTGGCCAAAGAACACAAGCCACAATTCGTCCCAAGAATTGATCCCAAACCTAAGTAATTGATCGTTACATAACGCAACACGTGTTGAGACCCATGTTCCACTCGTTCCAAATGAAAAATGAAACCCGAAAATTGAATGAATGATTTACGATACGTGTCAGCTTTCAGTTGGAAAACGATTGATCGCGATGCTCGAGATAAGCCCGGCCCTGGGACTCCTCCGGGAGGGGGGGGGGTAGAGAGAGGG
>NW_021680507.1:537309-543904 GCF_001412515.2 Diachasma alloeum
AGAGAGAGGGGGGAAAGGGGCTGGGGGTTTCGTCGATGATCTACGGCTCTATCGCGCGCTGGCTCCGGATCACAATCATCCCTCTCATTGTATTCCAAACTGGCTTAGTCACTGTCTCACTCTTCTCCTTTGTGCATACAAGCAACATGTCTCCCAACGACGCAGGTGTATCGCCGCGAGTTCCCAAAGGCAAAATCCAAGTATTCTTTTCCTTTTACATCGTAGATTGTATATTTCTCGTTTATATTTCAATGGCCCCTTGGGTTATGCAATTTATTTAATTGTAGGTGAGTATGAAAAATGTTGCGCTCGGTGAAAAGAAAATGAATTGAGGGGAGTTATGGCGATGCATAAAATATTTGAATGATATAAATTGGGTTTAGGGTTTCAGAATTTATGAATCGGTTTTGAAAATTTTTCCAGCCATGGAGAGTGGATTTCGTGGGGGAATTTCACCGGTTAGAGAGGGTATTATAAATTTTAATTGACGCGTCAGGCGGATACCCTGTAATTACGGTACACCCGAGTTACCCGGTGCTCGCATACCGATATAATTCAGGCAGAGCTTTTTTTTAAGCATCTTCTTGAGTAAATCTGGGTTTTAATGGCTTAATACAGAAAAAGTCTCTCTAACTCATGTCTTGATAATCTCACGATTATAGGGAGGATCACTAGATGGCGTGCGAATCGTATCGTAACCTCGATTTGTTGAAGATATGGACAGCCCCGTCCGCTAGGAATTGGAGACTCGATTTTTTAAGCCCGGGATTTTCGAAATCTCTAGCTCATGCCTTTATAACCTTAAAAGACGAAAAAAATCACCAGAGGGCGCGCGAAACGTATCACAATACTCCTTTGTTTGACCAGTTCGCAGCCCTAACAAACAGAAATTAGAGAGACTTTTTGAGCTCAGAACGTTGAGTCCAAAATCTTCCAAAATCTTTTTGCCTTTCTAACCTCAAAAGATGAAAAAAATCACCCAAGAACGCGCGAAACACATCACATTTCTTTGTTTGAAAAATTGGCAGCTCCAACGAGCAGGAATTAGAGACTCAACGTTGTAAGCCAAATATTTCCAGAATCTCTGCAACTCATCTCTTTTTAACCTCAAAAGTTGAAAAAATTCAAATTTTATAACCTTTACAACCATTTTTTATTTCAATAATTGACAGCCCCTTTTATCAGAAATTAGAGTGTTTCAATCTTTTAAGCTCAATATTTCCAGAATCTTTCTAACTCCTGTCTTTCTAACCTCAAAAGATTTAAAAAATCACCAGAGGGCGCACGAAACACATCACAACATGTTTTTGTTTGAGAAATTGGCAGCCCTAACGACCAGAAATTAGAGAGACTCGATGTTTTAAACCCAATACTTCCCAAATTTCTCCAACTCCTGTTTTTCTAATCCCAAATGACGAAAATATTGACCAGAGGTCGCGCGAACTATATAACCTTTCTTTGTCTACGGAATTGGCAGCCCCAACGACCAGGAGTTAGAGAGACTCACTGTTTTAAGCCCAATATTTCTAGAATCTCTCCAACTCCTGTCTTTCTAACCTCAAATGACGAAAAAATTGTCCAGAGGGCGCATGAAATGCATTATAACCTTTCTTTGTTTAAATAACCGACAGCTCCAAATACTAGAAATTAGAAAGACTCAACATTTCAAGCCCAATATTTACCGAATCTCTCTAACTCATGCCGCTCTAACCTCAAACCACGAAAAAATTGACCAGAAGGCGCGTGAAACACATCACAACCTTTCTTTGCATAAAAAATATACAGCGCCAAAAATCAGAAATTAAAGAGACTCAACTGTTTCACATCGAAAATGATATCGACCCCAGAATTATAAAATTCAATATCAAGACATTCAACCCTCAGCCAAGCAACAGCTCAATCTCCTTCCCTCCCTCCCCTTCATCAACTCTCAGCATCTTCCTCAACCGAATGCTCTCGTCTCGGTGAAGAGAGGCAGGCGGAGAGGGGGGGCATCCTCTCCTGGTCCCTTTTATCGTCATCCCGATCTACGGCCCTCACTCGCTGCTTCACGTGGTGTGCTCTAATGACGTCTCCAAAGGGGCTACCATGTCTAACGAGTAACTCCTTCACGTTCCAATGCTAATCCCACATTCATGTTTTCTTTTTTTCATTATTTTCTCCGGTTGACGCTCGCAAAAGTCAACTTTCTCTCTCTAACCTCAGGGTTACGCTCAGTTTAATTCAATTTGTTCATGGTGTTCCGCTCAATGACTCGAGATTTTTCAATTTAATGCCCCCCCCCCTTTTTTTTATCACCGAAAGACGCGGGAAAAAATAGTCTGTTACATCTAGCCGTGATTTAGTCATCCAAGCGCAAAAAATTGAGCTGATGAATTCGAATTGACATAACCTCAAAAGGAAAGTAATTCTCGAGGAAATGAGCTGATAGAGCGGGGAGAGCGGCAAAAAGATGTCGAACAACTTCGGAGCAGTCGCATCCCCTCAAACCGGTGGGAGAACGTAATTAGATGTCATAATTACAATCAGCGGTTCTCATCTTGAATCAAAAATTACTTCAGCTGAACTTTACTCCATGGAAATAATATCTTAAGGATATCCAAGTGCTTCTTTCAACTTGGCAACTTTTCAGTTTTGCCGAAAACCTTGGCACTCCCATACTTTTTCAGATTTTTCATTGTGGAATACATTTTTTCGAGAATTTCGTCAATGAATATTGTGAACAATATTTTATTCAGTTTTGCACTTGACTCTCATTGGTCTAACCTCTCATGATCACATGGCAACACTGCACATGTGTTCCGTATAACCTCGTAAATTCGGTTCAAGTAGTCACTTGAGCGAACCGTTGCCAGTAGAGATGCAAAATGACCCTCATTTTTTAGATCGCGTCATGACCAAAAAATGACGGTCTTGTGACGGTAATGTGACGCACAAATTTTCCAACTACAAATGATAGTCATAAATCATTTGTAACCAAATTGTTGTCAAACCATCTATATAGTTGCATAATGACGGTCATAACTAATTTCCAATTTGTGACGGTCATAAATAAAACAAAATAGTTTCATCTATATGGATGGAAAAAAACGTGATTTAGGCCAATACAAAAGGAATTCAACTGAAAATTGACCGAGAAAAAAATAAAGTTTCATCTATATAGATGAAAAACGACTGTCATTTTCTCTTGACAAGTTGTGACGGTCACAGAAGAGGGAGGGGGAATGTGACAGCCGTCATGAACGCCTCGTCATGTGACCGTCAATGACGGTCACATGACCGTCATATGACGGGTCATGTGACGCATTTGCATCTCTAGTTACCAGACGTCAGGAACGCGCAGATTCAACCACCCAATATGGCCGTCGGAGCAATCAAGAAGCTTTTAATTTGATTGTTTGCAATTATCTGCCCGGAAACTTATGTTGTTTAAGGATATCCAAGTATCTTTTACAGTTTAGTACAGACCACACTATAGATTCAACTATTTTCAGTCATAAAATTTGTCAATCAAATTGCACGAGAAAAATTTGAAAAAAATCATGAATATTCAGTGTCATTCAAATTTCATTTTGCACAGAATTATCATTTTTCAAACATTCGTTGTTTATAAATAAATAATTAAAATTGTTTAAACTTTCGGAAACCTTTTTTAGGCATGAAATCGATTTATGGTAAAATTCTGAATATGAATAAATTTGTTACGATTCCGAACAAATGATTTTTATGGTAGAAAATTGATTGTTTATAAATTATTTATAGAAAAGGCTCATAATTTTCAAAAATTTCAACTTTTTAATCATTTCATCAATCTTCCTCCAAAAGTAAACTTTCTAAAATTTCTTCAGATTTTTATAATGTTTTCTAACAGTTCAATGTCAAGATTCAAATTCAGACTTGCAAAGTTTAAATAATAAAATCATTGTGAAATGTCCGGAAACTTAGAGTCAAATGGGGCTCAAATGAAAGCTGTGAGGCTCGACTACAAAAGTAGAAAAGCATTTCACTGGAGAAAAAAGTCGAAGTACTTGGATATCCTTAATCCTTCAGAACTCGCGCTATAAGCGCCGCGCCGCCTTTTTCAAATTTTCGCTTGCCTCTTGCAAAATTGAGCTTTCAAAAAATTGAAAAAATTAGAATGCCTAGCTTGAATCATTTAGAATGGATTAGCAAGGTTCTTATCCGCTGAAAATCCATCAAGGCTACGAAAAATAATAAATTGTTGAGGCTCATACGCAAAAGCGGCGCCGTGCCGCCCAGTGCGAGTAACGAAGGATGTAAAATTTTCAATTCCGCTGTTGCTGTTTCCCGCTCGCCGCACGCTCGGCGCGTACCTATGAACGTGACAACGCTGCGTTACTGAAAGCACGGGCGGCGCAGCGCTCACCACATGCGAGTAACGAAGGTCGGTGGCTGAGCGCGAGTTCTGAAGGGTTAATGTCGCAAAAAATTAGAGAGTATAACGAACAGTCATACACAGTTATGTTTTAAGACTAGGAACTAAACGTTTTAAGACTAGGAACTATTGATTGAATGTGCGAGTATACACCTTTTATGGACGCAATGTGTTGAATTTCATTGTTTCAAAAATCGTTTTCTCGAAAAAATGTTCGGAAACTGAGGTTGAAATTGCGCTTAAAAAATCGTCTGAACCTATTCTATTAACTCTGACGAGGATTTCCGCCAGAGAAAATTGCCTGAACTACTTGGACATCCTTAAATAGTTGAATGATGGAATAGGGGAGGGTGGGGCAAAACGGCCCTCCTTCAATTGTCAATAACTTGTGAATGACATTGTGAAAATTCCCAGTTTCAACTCCATTTAGAAGATAATTTTTCATTCTTCAAAACGAGCTCTAACTCATCCCAATCGGATTATTGAATCGGAAAATATTGACGATTGAAGGGGGACCGTTTTGCCCCATCCTCCCTTACTATTAGAAATAGTGATTTCAAGCTCACTATATCGTTTATTTCATCTCACAACTCATGTGAAATCCAAAATTTGTAAATTGAGATCGGCAGAGTGAAATTTTTCGTTTTTTTTCACATTTTCAAGGTTTTTTGAAAGCTTTAAGAATATCCAAATACTATGGCTATTTTTCCTTCAGTAAAATGCGTTTCTACTTTTCCAGTCGAACATCAGAGCTTTCATTTGAGTCGCATTTGACCCCAAGTTCCCGAACACTTTACAATGATTTTATTATTTAAACTTTGCAGGTCTGAATTTGAATCTCGATATTGAACCGTTAGGAAACATTTTAAAAATATGAAAAAAATTAGAAAGTTTACTTTTGGAGGAAGATTACTGAAATAATCTAAAAATTGTAGTTTTTTAAAAATTGCGAGCATTTTTTATAAATAATTTATAAAACAATCACTCCCTTACCATAAAAATCATTTCTTCGGAATCGTAACAAATTTATTAATATTCAGAATTTTACCAGAAACCGATTTCATGCTTAAAACAATAAGGTTTTCGAAAATTTAAACAATTTCAATTATTTATTTATAAACGAATGTTTAAAAAAATTATAATTCTGTGCAAAATGTAATTTTAATTACGTTATTCATTATTTTAATCACGCAATTTAATTGACAAATTTGATGATTGAAAATGGTTGAAACTATAGTGTCGTCTGCACTAAACTGTAATAGATACTTGGATCTCTTTAAAATGAGACCTGACTCGTCCAAATCGTAAAGATATTGATGACTGAAGATGGCTCTCCCCCTACCACGTTTGTCGACTCCAAAATACTAATCAATCACAAATATTTCAAATAGTAATTCAGATACAATTTCACCAACCTCTCATCTCAGGTTCATTACACCCTGAAACACGCCAAAATATCGGAGAGAGCATCGGAATGGGGGCCATTGGTACTGATCCTACCCGCCGATAAGACCGTTCAAGGACGATATTATAATTAATTACAGGGCAGGCATGATCGATACTGTACGCGTTTCGAGTTATTTCGATTGTATACTGTGGTGGGGGGGGGGGGGGNGTTGATTAATAATCGTGAGGTGACTCTCGAAAACTAAAGCGTGTGTGAAGATGAAGAGATAGAGGGGGTGAGGGAGGGGGGCAGCCCCCCGGGGCGAAGAATCGAGATTCTCTCGCATCTTATCTTTATAGGGTACTCTTTTGGAACGTGGTTACAGTGTACCTTGTGTAAAGAGCTCGATTGTTTCGTTTGGCACTTAATTAGGGAGATTTCAAGCCTCATAATGCACTTGATTTTTTTTTTGTTTGAGATGATTTTTATTTTCTCAGAATTTCACCAAATGAAAAATTACAAATTGCGTCATTAAAAATCAAAGAAAACTCTGGCTGAAATTAGAAAAAAAAGACGGCCCATTTTGCCCCAGTAGCTTCCGAGATATCTCTGAATGGGGCAAAACGGGTTGTTTTTTATTTCAGGTGAAATGTCCCTGGCTTTTTAATGATGCCATTTGCATTTACAAGCCTCATAATTTTTTTTTTTTTAAATTTGTTATAGGCGATTTGTCAACATAACCTCCTTTAATCTCTCGAAATAGGATAATTGCTGTTGAAACAAGTGTTTCACCTTTTGAATCCCCCCCCCCC
>NW_021680507.1:543914-570923 GCF_001412515.2 Diachasma alloeum
CCCCCCCCCCCAACCCTCCTAATATCCAGTTGGCGTGATTTAGAGTATACAAGGGGAGAATAGCACAAGGGGAGTGAATATTACAGGCAACACCTGTCGCCATGTTTTCTCTCAACGTGAAGAGGGAAGATGATGGGGGAAAACGCGGGACAGGAGAGTAGAACAAGTGAGAAACCCAAAGGAGGATCACATCATCCCCCTCCAGACTCCCCAACCACTTTGCGAGTTCGCAGGCGCGCGTTAACGACGCACGATGCCCTCGAGGCAGTTAAGGGGGAGGGGGGGGACCCAAGAACCCCGTGTATTTGCCGGTGGATAATGCCACCACCTGTTGCTGGCGCTGAGTGACGAGGAACTTCTCTCTCTTGAATTCATGGGGACGATTATGATCGTTAGGGGCGCGGTAATGCGAACGCTTTTTGTTGGGGGAGTTTTTTCGCACGCGATGATTACCCCCTCCATAATTGCCATTCTTTGTTCATTGTTGGTGAAGGAAATGGAGGAAATGTTGTTTTTCTTTATGGACGAATCCCCCGATAGCTTAATATACATGATTGAGGGGAGGACAAAATTTCTCCCCCGATGGCTTCACTGGTTAGAGTAGAAGTCTAGTAATCTGAAGGTTGTGGGTTCAAATCCCCTCGTGGGATTTTTTTTTTTTTAAACTTTGTTTTCTCAACAATATATTTACGATTCGTGTTTTCTCGGTGATATCTTGATAATATATGAAGACTTGCGAAAATTTCACTTGAAATTTTTTTTTTAGAACAAAAGAATATTTTAGAAAAATTAACGGAAATAAATAAATAAACATAAAGTTGTGAATGCGTCCCTGGGCATGTCCTGGTGTGGACCGGTTCAAAAATACCTCGGATGCCCAAGCAATACAAGAGACAAGGGAGCACCAGCGTAAAAGAGAAACGGGGATAACCGAGTGAACGAGGGAGAGAGAGGGAGTCCCGACAGACGAAAAGACCTCACAAATGTGTGTGGGTTAACCTCTAAAATTCATGTGTGCGTGAATATCGTCTGTTGGTGGGTGTACGCGTCTTTATTATACGAATCGAACGTGGTAAAGGCCCAGCAGAGAACCCCTTGCCGAGTATAACAACCCGCCTTTCACACGTGACCAAGTAAATCCTCAAGCTGGTACTGGACCCGTATTTTCTCTCTTTTGACTACTCCCTCGTACCACGCAATTATTCGTCTCGTCGTTTAACCTCGGTGACAGTTGTGTCACGCAAACGGGTGACGAATTGTGTCAATTCATCTTGGGGATTAAAACTTTCGAGGGGTCAATTTATGAATTTTTATTGTTTTCAAATATTTTTTTGAGGGACCGGACGTGCGGACTCTCGCAACATATTTAGTGTGAGAAGTTTTTTTTCTCATTTGAATTCTCAATCTATTGAGGAGAGACCGCGGTGAATTTTGAAAGTCCCTGGGTATTATCGAGACGTTTGTAAAAGTTTATAATATGTGTTGGAGGTGGAAAAAAGTGGGAAAAAATCTAACTTCGAGATTTTCGGAAGGTTCTAAGGGGAAATGAGTCAAAATCTACAAAAACGTTCAAGAGCCTCAATTCTCGACCGATTGAACTGAAATGTGGGTTACACATAGTTGAGATATGGACAAAACAAGCAAAGACGGATTTTGAAAATATTGAATTTTATGTTTTTTTAATTTATTTAAGCATTTTAAACCATTTGATTTACTCTGCTAAAGAATTTTTCATATGTATTTATATTTTTTCTCCCCAGTCATATGCCCCAAATTATTATAATATCGCCGAAATTCAAGTCCATGCTGTCTGAAGAGGAAACCGCGATGGAATTTGAATTTGTAATTCAAGATAGTATGCACTTGGATTTCGTCAATACTATAACAATCCAGCCACTTTAAAAAATTCACCGATTAATAGCTGTAATTGAAAAATAAGGGAAGTGTTGTGGATGAATGGACTAGAAGAGCGAACAATGTTCTTGGAATTATTTCCAAAAATCGAAAATTTTCTAGAAAACTGAATAATTTTCTGAAAGCAAAACAGACCTTTTTATAGAATTTAGAACCTATGCCCTAAACTAGAAATGAATCAAATTTATGTCATTCGCGAAAAATGGAAAATAGAAGAAATTTAATAGCGAAACGGTAAAACGGTTCAAGTCGATTCAGCCCTTAACTGAATTTTCAAAAATATCTCCAAATCTAAGGGACATAACGAAATTCTTGTTATAACCTTTTTTGTAGAGTGAATTAAGAGCTACAAAAAAGATTTTAACAAAAATTCCGCTATGTCCTTTAGGTTTCGAGATATTCATTGAAAACTGGCCGATAGTTAAAATCGGAGAAGAAGAAAATCCAAGAATGAAGAATTAATTAGTTTCGCGCATAATAAGCATGAGAAAACTGGTAATTATGACGCAAAGAATAATTTTTGAGCCTGAAAAATGTGGAAATACCGCGTGTCTTTTTAGTGACTAACTTTACGCGACTAATTAACCAATCAGAATTGAGGATTACCTGTCAGGCACTTTCGATATATTTCGATAGTTTGTGACTTTGATATTTGCTTAATATGGCATTGTGTCTTTATGTAAACTTTGAGGGCCCAGGTGACATAGAAGTTATGATCATTTAATAATATGAATTTTTGACACAATAAAAACAAATGTCGATATAAAACATCTCCACGAAACGTTATGGTTTCAGAGACAGAACAATAAAATTTCACTTGAAATAAACAACATAATGATAATAATGATGGAAAAAAATGCCGGAATATTTTTCGAAATGTTTCATCTCCAAAAAAAAGTGTAAAATATTCCGAACAAAGAAAATACCCCTGGAATACACGCGTCAGCGCCATTAGACTGTGCCGGAGATGGTGTCCAATAAAAGCAAGCGTGAGGCACACCGTAAACTCGCAGGATTCCTTGTTATGCGTACGGTCTTCTCTGTGCGACGTGAATAAGCCTGAAAACCGTGAATAGCCGGACTCGAAAAGGATCAAATAAAAAAAAAAATATATCCCGAAAATAAAAAATATAGCGAGTGAGTGCGACTTTACTTTGATTTCGGCTCCTCTCATTCATGTCAATCCCCTCGGTGTGAGGGAGAGTAGATGAAATAATGAAAATAAAAAACGGGAATGAATAAAAAGGCGCTAAAAAGCCGCACTTATAAAATCGTACTCACGCCTTTATTGGCACCGTCCTGGCAAATTATGTGTACATTCCCAAGCTTGAAAACCTGTTTCTGGATGTATAATTGGAACGTTCTCATCTCCTTGCCCCCCCTTTTTCCTTGGGTACTGCTGTCCACTCATTTTCCGGATTCCATTTGAATCCTCGATAGGGTGATTTCAGCCCACGTTTCATTTTCCGGTTGCTGTGCACGGGTTTACGATTGAGTGAGAATAAAAATAATTGGGTGGAGGTAGCCTGGGCTGAAGGTATTGATGAGAAGCTTTTGGAAAATTCATTCCAACGGGTATTAACTTTTTTTTGTTGAGGTGCAATTTTTCTCATTTTTCTAAATCTTGATGAATTTTATTAATTGGGAATTATCTACAAAATGAGTGAGTTTAGGAGAAAATATCAAAAGAGATTTTTTGTGCAGAATTAAATTTCCTACAAAAGTTATTCGTGACATTTTTTTCTAAATCCACTCCTTACCGAGATAATTTAATAATTGTACAGATGTAAAAAAAAAGTGTTGTTGCATCTCCCTCAATTTGAATGAATCATCCCAATTAAAAGTGAAAATATCTCGATAATAGGAGATTTTACGAAAAAATGTCATAAAATTTGTTTTGCAGGAAATTAAATTTCCTACAAAAATTATCTGTGATGTTTTTCTCTAAACTTACACCTTACCGAGATAATTCAACAATTAACTGGGTTGATGGCAGCGGTATCCATTCATTTTCCGGATTCCAGTTGAATCCTCGATTGGGTGATTTCAGTCCGCGTTTCATTTTCCGGTGGCTGTGCACGAGTTTACGATTGAGTAAGAATGAAAATAATTGGGTGGAGGCAGCTTGGGTTGAAGCTATTGATGAGAAGCTTTTGGAAAATTCATTCCAACTGGAAATTGACTGTTTTTTTCTGTTTGAGGTAATTTTTTTTTCATTTCATCTTGATAAATTTTGTCAATTGGGAATTATCTAAAGAATGAGTGAGTTTAGGAGAAAATGTCAAAGGAGTTTTTTTATTGAGAATTAAATTTCCTACAAAAGTCATTCATAACATTTTCCCCTAAACCTATTCATTCAGGAGATAACAAAGCAACGCCTTATTAGACGTGATTCCCCTCGTTCCACTCAACTCCATTAATTAAATTCAATTCTTCCCCCATTCAACTCCAATAATTAAATATTCCTCACATCTTCAATTACCCATCCTGACATAGAAACAAGTCATCATCTGAACGCCCCACGACACGGTCATCGGTGAAATATCCCCGACGATTCATTCCGCTCGGTCTGTGCGAATAAAATGTTCGTGAGTTCGAAATACAGCAGATGGTACTGCAAACGGCAAAAAAATTGAGAAATTAGCCTCACGCGTTCGCTGATTATTTTTCAACTCAATTTTTTTTATCTCATACGGAATTATTTCGGGGGTTATTACCGAGGATAAAAACGAATCGAGGTGGAGAGAAAATTAATAGACACCCCGTCGTGGCCAACTTCATCGAGAGCCTTGGCGGACGATTGATGGCCGCCATATTTGCTTGATGCGTTGCGGGAGGTGTTGGCGCTCTTTACTCGCGAGTTTCAACGGTTACCTGAGTAACTTCTTCTCGTCTCGCGTTTACTCCAGCCCTCACTGCGGGCTGTCAACGGGCGACGATAATTGTTCGACTCCCCGGGGACATATGTTGACGGAGAAAATTATGATATTTGTAATGAGATTTAATGGTCAATATTTATTTGAGATATTGACGCACTGAAGGACAGTGTTATCTTGTTAAAACACTTTTTTTCCTTGATTCATTTTTTTTCGATACGCAAAATAATTTTTTTGATTCAAGAAAAGCGCGATTGGATTCAGGAATGACAAGTCAAGTTCTACTTGAATCAAGTCGAGCTCCATTTGACTCAAGTCTAGCTCTACTTAATTCAAGTCCAGCTCTACTTGAATCAACTGTAGCTACACTCGATTAAAATAAAACTCTACTTGAATCAAGTGGAGTTATAATATACTAGAATCAAATCGAGCTCTACTTGAATTAAGTCGAGCTACGCTTCATGGAAGTTAAGCTCTACTTGAATCAAGTCTAGCTACACTTGATTGAAGTTAAGCTCTACTTGATCGAAATTAAATTCTACTTGAATCAAATTGAGTTCTACTTGAATCAAGTCGACCTACAGCTGAATCAAGTTGAGCTCTACTTGATTGAAGTATCGAACTCTACTTAATTGAAGTCGAGTTATTCTTGATTCAAGTCTAGCTACACTTGATTGAAGTTAAGCTCTACTTGACTGAAATTAAGCTCTACTTAAATCAAGTGGAGTTCTGCTTGAATTAAGTCGAGCTCTACTTGAATCAAGTTAAGCTCTACTTGAATTAAGTAAAACCTCCGAATTGAATAGAAAAAAATTTTTTTTTTTGACCAAAAGTTGCAAAATTTGTTTTCAATTTCTTTGTCATTAAAAATGAGGGATTGTCATTTATGAGAAGAATCATGACGATTTTTAATTCATGAATTGAATGATATCAATGAACTCGAGTGGACAGTAGTCTCATTGAACTCGAGAATTCCTCGTCTCGCGTTCGCAACGTATTCCCGTCAACCCGAGTAGGGGATAATGTTCATAGATAGAGGAGGCATCGAATGTTACTGGGCTCACCCCAGACAGAAACAATAACCACGGCTTAATGAGTGAAAGTGTTATTTTACAATTTTTTCATTCATTGAAATTTATTTCATTCATTAACAGTCAATGCTTTGAGGGATTTTAACTTGTAGAGATTCTTTTAAGAGTATCTCTGAAAATAATGGGCTGAGCGGGAAATGTTAGAAGACTTTTTTATAGGGAATTTGATTTTCTGTAAATGGAACGCGGAACATTTTCCTCTAAATCCAGTCATTACCGAGATAATCCGAAAATTATAATTTGGTAATTATTTTCAGTGGTAAAAACTTTTACGAACTTCAATTACAGATCTCTCATTAACCATTGATTTTATGAGAAAAAGTGATAGAAGATCATTTACGCAGAATTAAATTTCCTAAAAAAAGTATGCAGGTCATTTTTCCCTAAACTCACTCCCTCAGCAGATATCCCCAGAAATCAGTTTGCAACCCTCAAAACTCATCCAGAAAACAATTTAAAAAATTGTCGTTTTAAAAAATCATCACTTGAATTATGCAAACGTCTTTTGTCCCTGAATGACGAGACTGATGAAAGCCGAACAGTGGTTTACACATTGACAAATGGTCGTTCGACTCGTTCCGAAAGGCATCAAAAAGACGGAAAAAAAAGGCAATAAGAAATGAACGATAAAGGGTGAAAAGAATCGGAGGGTTTTGAAAAGAGGCTGATTCCGACGGAACGAGCGCGGATGACCACCGAAAAATCTCGGTAGGCAGTAGTCGTCATCCTTTCTCGCGCCTCGTTCTTTTTTTTTCTAGAGAAGTCTCTGGATCTCTCGTGTGCCGCGACCGTTTAATCCTGATTAATGCCCTCGGATGCTCGCATTAATCCTAATGCCGCAGAAGCCACGCCTGGGAGACCTACTCACGTTTTATATATGTGTGATAGGAAGATCCCGCGAGAGATATTACCATGTAAAAATATAAATCAACGTATGTTTTATAATTATTTGGTGAGGGCGGGAGGGAGGGGGGCGGCGGATAAGGGGTGATTAATTGTATTTACTTTTGATTTTCATGGCTTTGGGAGATATTTAATTAATATATCGAGAGAAATAACGGATGTCGAGGCAATATTGGACAATATTATGATAATTCATCGATGATTTAATTTTGTAATTTTCAAGTTTTAAAAAGTAAATTGAAGTTAATTAGAAATTACGTTTAATTTTTTGTGCATCAACAATTCGATAAATTTTTCAGACAAAAACTGATCTGCATTGAATATTTTCGAATATTCTAATTTTAGGGAAATAATTTATTCTCGAAATGTTCAATTTTTGAACAAAATTTGTCAATTTTTTGCTGTGAAATTTCCTATTTTTTATGTCAGGATAAATTTTGGCTTCGGGAGTTCGAATTGCCATTTTTAGACCATGCCCGGTTGTATGTATGTATCTGTCTACGTGATCGAAAAAATAATTGTTTAAATGAATCCAATTGATTTAAAATATTGACTCCAAGGTCATCTTGGCTGACTTCGATAAAGAGATTGATTGCATAATCTGTTGTTGAAAAAATTTATTTCGAAACCAATATTCTGGGCAAGGTAAATAATTTTTACGTTGGAGCAATGTTGGCTGTCAACGTTGTGGCAATGTTGAATTCAATTGAATGGCCTGGAGAAAGAGAAATTTGGATATTAAATGTAGGCGGTTGGAAAAATAAGTCAGCAAAAATTTTAACATTGGGGCAATGTTGACTGCCAACGTTGAGACAATGTTGACTAACAACGTTCGGACAATTTTGGCTGCCAACGTCGGAGCAATGTTGATCACCAACGTTGGAGCAATGTTGGGGCAACGTTGAGGTCACGTTGGCGCAATGTCGGCTGCCAACATTGGGCCAATGTTGAATTCAATGAATCATTAAAAATACGTTGTCATAAAAATTCCATTTAAATCAAATTACTAATTTATCAGCAAAAATATATAAACTATGCGGTAACGAAAACAATTTCCCACTTGTCTTCAATTTCCCTTAATTTTTACAGGAAAAATTTGAAGAAATTCATATCGATACAGAATAGACTGATTCATGAACACAATGTTTCTAATAATTTTTATACCACATAAAACCTTTTCCCATCCCAAATCCCGCGATTAGACGTTAAAGTTCCCGAATGATATATAACGGTGGCACTAAAACACATGTCCGCCTTGTAGCACATATTTTCGAGTTGAAAAACAACGAGGTGTAGGAAACACTGTTGGTAAGCTGCCCCGCGAAACGCCGAGTTACAATCCCCGAGAAAACGTCCAGAAAAACGCGCAAAAAAATAAAAAACAAAAGTAGAAAAAAAATTCTGGAGGAAGGAGCGGAGTTTTGCCTGTGGGGCAAGCATCTGGCCGTAATTACTAAATTATCCTTGAACGGCGGCATCCACTCGTGGCTTGAAAATACCATGCGGTAGATCTTATCCCTCCGCGAGAGATTTCCACTAGGTTTATACTGCACATATAACCCCCTGCATCAAGTACTTGAGGACGACATGGCAAAAACGATCATTGTCCACTTAAATACACGGATGTTATGAGTGTGTGCAAGGGCACTCGCGGAGGGCTCATATTCGCATTGAGAACAATTTTCTAGAACTCGGGAGGCATTCCATCCTCATTTCATCCTCTACAAAAAAAATTGAAAACTTAACGGATTACAATGTTTTTAATGACTTCATTCAAAAGTCAGGGGAATTTCATGTATAATAAACAAAAAAGACGACCCATTTTGCCCCACTACTTTACGTAATACCGTAATTTTTTTTCACACAGGATAGAAAAGAAAGAAGAGCATCTTTTTTCTCTTTCTTAGTTGGAAAAAGAGTCCACACTGTAGGAAATTTTTTGAAATTTTATGGAAGATGTTATAGTAAATCTCATGAGAGTTAAATTGGATTTAGGGAAAAAATGGTGATGAAATATTCAGTTTTAAGTAGACCACGGAAATTCTTGAGTTTTCAGTGAGAGTGTGATAGAAATTTCACAACTTGATTGAATTTTCAGTGAAACATGAATATTCAGAAACAAAATGACATGAATTTTCATTTTTTCCTGAATTTTCCTGATTTTTCTGAATTTTCACAGAATAATTGAACTAAAAAAATTCAAGGAGTTTATTAATTTCCAGATCGTTTGAACAGAAAATCAATGGAACATTTGATTTCTTAATGACAATATTTCCTGAAATTTCAGTGGAACTTGAACACAATCAAAATTTCCGGACTTTGTCACAGAAAATTTAGACGAAAATTTTTAACAGTGCACAGGATAACATCCCTTCGGAGCTATAAGAAAATACATAAGATTGCCAACAAATTTTACAAAAGCCACCCTTGAAAACTACTGAGGTAAAACGGGTCGTATTTTACGTTATTTTCGCATTTTCACATCAAATTTTTCCTATTATTCAGAGCAATTTTTTAGAATTCGAAAAGCTCTATTTCCTTATTTCATCCTCTCAACAAAAAAATTAAAAACTAGACTAGAATAGAATTTTTTTATGCAGAACAAACAAAAATATTCGTTTTCCCCCATTTCTTCACGAGATATCAGAAAATAATTATCTTTTCCCTTCCAAAATTGATCTCGACCTTATCTTGAAAACTACTGGGGTAAAATGGGCCATTCAATAAAATCTCGTTAATATCTGAAGCGTTAAAAATGGTCTCCGCGAAATCCGCCATTTTCTCTCGAAAAAATATTTCACCCATCGCCGATTGAAAAGCCTGGAATTCCGAATGTCCCATCTCCTGGAATTCACCTCTCGAGGTCAAAATCGATGTGCACGAGTTGGAATGAAATATGAGGGGTTGGAAAAGGCCCTATCTCCCCATTTTTTTTTATTTGCAAAATCCATTGGTAGAGGGTTTCGCGAATGTGCACGATGGGAGTGAACACGATGGAGGCGGCGGGTTGAGAGCAAAACCCATAGCCATTGCCGAAGAGAGGAGGAGAAATAAAGAAGAAAAAATAGATAAAAAGAATGAGGTAAGGGAAGAGAGAAGTAAGAAGAGAGGGCTCGAGTCGCTGTCCGACTGGGTGATGCATGGTCGTGCAGGGACTCGGCACGCTCGTGCTGCTACCTTCTCTCAGCTTGCAAACTTCATCGTCTTGGGCCATTCCGCGACCTCTCGGCTTTGGCCAGACGCTTTCGTTTGAGGTCAATTCATGGTGGAGAGGTCTTTAAAAATTTACGGATTATATGGATGAATGAGGATTTATCAGTAAGCGTGGGTATTTTTCATTTATATTTTTATTTCCGTGGAGAAAAAAAAGAAAAAAAAGGATAAAGTGAATTGGGGTGGGATCGAACCTGGAACCTTCCGCACATGAGCAAAACCATTTAACCATTTCGCCAAATTGATTTGATCATGTTTTTGAGAATTTAAGATGAAAGAGACTTGTAAACGTTGAAACATTTCCCGTTAAATTTTTTCCTTTCGGAGAAATTCACGAACTAATCCAAATTTTTCCACTTTTTTTCAATTTCTCATTTATTTGATCAAGCGATATATCTCTACTACTGAGCAAATCATTTGTTGTTCATTTTTATTCTTCATTTTCATTATCAAATCATTTATTGTTCATTTTTATTTTTCAGAAAAAATTTAAAAAAATAAAATGAATTGGGGTGGGATCGAACCCGGAATCTTCCGCACATGAGCAAAACCCCTTAATCATTTCGCCAAATTAATTTAATCGTATTTTGTAGGTTGAGAGATGAAAGAAACTCAGAAATATTGCATTGTGCCTAACATTTCTCGTTAAACTTCCTTCCTTCGGAGGTATTTGCGTAATAATCAAAATTTCTCCACTTTTTCTCAATTTCTTATTTATTTATTCAAGTGATCTATCTCTACTGCTGAGCAATTCATTTATTGTTCATTTTTATTCTTTATTTTCATCGAGAAAAAATAAAAAAAATAAAATGAATTGGGGTGGGATCGAACCCGTAACCTTCCGCACATGAGCAAAACCACTGAACCATTTCGCCAAGTTAATTTAATCACATTTTTTACGTTGCGAGATGAAAGAAACTCGTAATGTTGCATTGTGCTTAACATTTTCCGTTAAACTTCTTCTTCCCTTCAGAGGTATTTGCGAGATAATCCAAACATGTCGACTTTTCTCAATTTTTCATCCGTTTGTTTAAGTGATTTATGTCTCCTACTGTGCAATTCACGCGTCGTTCTTGCGTATGTCACGCGTAATAATGATCAGCAATTGTGGGGATTGCTCTGAAGCACGCGTATCTACTCCACAACGTTGACCCATCAAAATCCAATTAAAACGACGGGAAATGACAATTTTGTGAAAAACAAAATCTCCTGCAAACAGGACCTGTTCCCCGGAATTCGGAGGGACTCGTGTCGCATTAGGGGAGAAATATAGATCAAATGAGTGGCGTAATGGGATATGCAGTAGCCAAAGACGGTTCCTGGAAAAAATTCCGAGGTTTGAAACGTGCCAGCCATGTGGCACAAGGAGGTCCCCCCCCTTATTGTCTCTCGGACACTTGAAGTCTTGACTTTTCGATTGCCAGATTTAAACTGCCAGGCGTCTGAGAGATTACGAGGCAGACTGAATACACAGAGGATATATCTGTGAATTTCTTCATTCAAAATTTTATTGCAAAGGATTATTTTTATTTTTAATTTTACTCTCGCTCAGACGTTCACACGATTTTTATCAGATAAACTGGTCGCGCGCTGATCTTTCGCCTCATTTACTTGTGCATAAAAAATAATACCTTAGTTTAAGGTTTCAAAGGTCTTAAATAAGATTGTCAAAAGTCTCAAGGTGAAGCCTGAAGGTCTTAACTTGAGACTTTGGAAGGTTTCAATGTGAGACTTTTGAGCGTTTCAGTTTGAGACTTTCATAGACTCAAGTTGATACTTTTAAATGCTTCAAATTAAGACTTTTGTAACTCAACTTGAAATTTTTGTTTAAATGGAGTTCTGTAAGTCTCAACTTGAGGCTTCTAAAAGTCTCAAGACCTTTGAAAGTATCAATTTGAGACTTTTACAAGTCTCCAACAGCTGTGGATGGTTTTAAGACATGTGAATGAGGATTCACTTTGAGGATTAGTGATCATGCTATTTCGATACATTTCGATATAAAATGGCATAGAAATTATGAGCATTTGATAATATGTAGGGGTGGTTGGGTTAAAACGGATACTTTTGACTTCTTTTTAAATATTAGTGACGGGTTGAAATGTTGATGAAATTCAATATTTTTTTTCCACTACAAAGAACAATTTTTTCCCTTTGTGATGAGCCTAAACCGAGTTCTGTTGTTACATTTGTTTCTGAGTTATGAATAATTTTAAATAAGTCCAAAATGCCCATTTTACCCTATCCCCTCCTATTTTTGACACAATAAAAACAAACGTCGATATAAAAAAAACTCCGCGAAATGGTGTGCTTCTAGAGACAGCAACAATAATAAAGATGACCAAAATGAAAGTTGAAAAATGAAAAAAAAATAAAATAAAATAAAAAATGAATGATGAAAATGAATAAATTTACAAAAATTGAAAGGATTTAAAACAACAGCCAAATCTCAAATAAATTAACATTCATTATCCCCCAAGTGATCTTAACGAAGTAAGACACATTCATCAGGTTACTTGGCTGGATAAATCGGGTGTGGCCACTGTTTCAATGCACGTTTTGATATCGTAGCATTCTGAGACTTGTCCAAACAAAGTGAAGGTGACAGTTGTTATGGCGTCTGGAATTTAACCTATTAAACCGAGACGCATTGCACTCGAGGTGACTGTCACCAGGCAAAATCGTCCCTAAATTGAAACATTCTCGGAATTGAAACATTCTCGTCGATATTTAAACCCAGATAAAATGCAAAAATCACTCAATCGATTTCAGTTCGAAAAACCAAAAATTGTCGAGAATTTTAATAACATTTTTTTCCCCGAAGTACCGTAAAGATAACCACTTTATTGGCGAGAGAAGCCACTGCTCGTAAAACCGTTGGGCTTAATAGCGCGAGGACACTCGGAAAGTTGATTCACTGTTAGCGTTAATGATGCGTAATGACAAGCTCCTTTTCTTTTAGTCGTCTCGCAGTGCAGGGGACAGTTCAGGTGTCATTTTCGCAATTTTTCTGGTGAGATTCGAGGTCGGGGTGATGTACCGGAACATCTTCAGTGTCTTCTCTTGCACAAGACTGATAAAAGTACCGTTATTTTGAACTAATTGCGAGGCGAATCAAGCGTTGAGTTCGAAATGGATGGATTTATCGATGAATTTTGAAGAGTAATTATCCATTTCAGATGCACTATTGCGAATTTCCCACTGAAATTTCCGGTAAAAGTCTTGGAAATTTCTGGTAAACAACATTTACACTGAAATTTCGAGGAATTTTGTCATTGAAAATTCATAATTTCATGGAAAAATCTATGGGAAGTGTCAATTTCAGTTCAATTATTCAGGGAACATTAATGTAACATCTGGAAAATTTTGGGAAAAATTCCTGGAATTTCAAGAATTCGAAAAGAATTCCCGGAGAAGTCAAGGGAATTTAGCAAAGAATATTCATTTTCACCTCACAGAGAAAATTATTTGGTCAAATTTGGTGGAATTTCAATAATCAATTGGGAATTTCAACAACTAGTTGGTAAATTTCACCAATTCGTTGTTGAAATTTACCAACTAGTAAACGAATTGGTGAAATTTAACAACTAGTTGGTGAAATTGAATAACTAATTATTGGAATTCACCAACTGGTTGGTAATTCATTTTTTTCAACAACTAGTTGATGAATTTCAACAACTAGTTGATGAATTTCAACAACTAATTGGTGAATTTCAACAACTTGTTGGTGAATTTCAACAACTAGATAGTGAAATTTAACAACTAGTTGTTGAAATTCACCAACAGGTTGGTGATTCATTTTTTTCAACAACTAGTTGGTAAATTTCACCAATTCGTTGTTGAAATTTACCAACTAGTAAACGAATTGGTGAAATTCACCAATTAGTTGGTGAAATTTAATAACCAGTTGTTGGAATTCAACAACTAGTTGTGGGAATACACCAACTGGTTGGTAATTCATTTTTTTAACAACTAGTTGGTGAATTTTAACAACTAATTTGTGAATTTCAACAACTAGATAGTGAAATTTCAAAGCTAGTTGTTGAAATTCACCAACTGGTTGGTAATTCATTTTTTTCAACAACTAGTTGATGAATTTCGACAACTAATTGGTCAATTTCAAGAACTTGTTGGTGAATTTCAACAACTAGTTGTTGAAATTTGCCAAATAATTTTTTCTGTGTTGACAGTTCATGTGAATTGTTGAATTTTCGTCTTCCTGCCGCTAAAAATTTGAATTTTCAGAGAAACTTGAAATTCCGTTGACTTTTCCCCCTCAAATCGGATTCAAGGTTTTCCTCCGAAAAATCCCGTCAAACTTTTTCAACAATGTGGACAATTATTCTGAGATTCAGCAGATTCAGGGAAAAATCTCAAAAGACATTTTTTGTTCACAATTAAATTCCCTACAACAATTTTGAGTTGAAGTTGTCTCCTCAGACAACTCATTAATGAAATAATTAACAAAAAGTATTCGGAATTTTCCGCTGAAGCCTCTCATTCGTCTTCAAGCAACGATTTCCCCAAAAATTCCCTAGGATAAATTGCAACGAAAAAATTAAATCAGAGTTGGGCCCCACGTACAGTCTCGCGTATTCTGGGATGCTTCGCCGCGCGGTTGGGCGTGTATCCGATTATCTCTTGGTAACTCAATCTTTCCACTTCGAACCGCGCCCCAAACCCTTCACTCCTCCATTCTCCTCTCGTCTCAGCGATCCTCTCCCCCGACGTCTTCTTCCAACGGTACCGAATAAAAATCCTACGATTTACTATTAGTTATTGATGAGATGAAGAATAAATCAGGCTTCGACTCTGTGAATGAGTGGATACACTTCCAGTGGTCATCCTTATTCATCTTTATTTGTTGATACAGGAAGAGAGTTGTAGGATTTCTAGTCTGTCGATATGAATCATATTCATAGTTTATATTCATAGTTTATATTGTTCTCAACGGGATAATTCAAAATGTGCAATGGTCCTCCATTTTTCAAAATCAATAAATGAACTGAATCAATATGGCGAAGTGGTTAAGTGGTTTTGCTCATGTGCGAAAGGTTTCGGGTTCGATTCCAATCAAAATAATTTAATTTTTTTTAATTAACTAATGGCCTTTTTACTGACAGATATTCCTTTTTTCAATTCATTGTTTATAATCATTCTCATTGCAAAAGGCAATATAACTGATGAGAATTATATGTCCCAATTTATCAGCTGTTAAATTTTCATATTACTATAAATAATTTGCTCATGTTTTAATTCCTATGCTCACTGAATAAGATTTTAATCATAATTACAATTAAATTCCTTCTAGAACACACTTCCGAGCGTGAATTGCGACTTTGGTCACCTCCGCAGGGAATCGCGGCCGTGTTATTTAGGCCCGAGCGTTGCCGAATTCACTCTATACTGCCCGGGCGCGTTTAGCGAGACTTCGGCAACGTCGCACAACGGGCAATTTCATTTAACATGGGAAAAAATTGCCCGTCTGTTAGAAATAATTTTTTTTCTTCAGGAATTGTGGATATAAATAATTTTAAAAAATATTATAATTTTCTAGAGACTTGAATTGACGCATTCCAATTTTTTAGGATTTTTCCGCTCAGCCAGTCAATGGTAAGAAAAAAAAATCGACCTTCTAGGTGACCAAACTAGGGTTAAAGTGCGTGCCCACACTGCTATCAATTTTTAGTGAGTTCACACGGTAATTCAATTAATCTGTTGTTCATCTCATCAATATAATTCCGTGCTTAGAATATTGTCATCTCGTGTTTTCAGCATCAAATTAAAAATTAAAACTTCATTTTGAATATTGAATCACAGCTTCTTTTTATTCATATCAGAAATTTTGTATTTGGATATTAATATTATTTGTTCAAAGTGAAAAAATCGATCATCATTTTCACTATATTGCATTCAGATTCTCCTATCCTTAACGTCAAAAATGTGAGATAATCTCATAACTCTAGCTATTAATTCTAATCAACTTTGTTCGAAGAAAACCTTAGTAAACGCAATATTAAGAAAGTTGAATTATTCTATTTTCCTCTGACCTAAATTATTTGGACAATTATGATTCGTTTATCCATGTTTCATAAAATGGTATTCAATTCTCTTTTGTTTGTTAGGCGGGCTTCATGAAAATTCGACGCAAGGCGATTGTACTCATGAAAACCACCTTTCTCCATTCGTTCGAGATACCGCGACATTCGAGTTCTCATATTCGGTTCGAGATATCGCCCATGCTTTTTTTTAGAACGAAAAATCTTCATTCACTCATTGATAGACATCTCCCGAAAATAAAATCGTTAATAACTACAAAAGAATATCACGTATCCGAACCTCCTCAGTTACACCCTCAGTACATCCTCATTTTTATTATTAACAGTCTCCACAAAACCTCGTGTATCCCTTTATGAATGCGTGGAATTTATCAATGGACGGCGGCAGGCCGATGATAAATCGCGAGGTGGATCGTATCACCACAGAACCAACGACTGTATGTGCCCTGCCACTGCTGCATAATGGAACGTACGACTCGATGTGTTTCTGTTCCTCAAGACCTCTTTCCTCAACATTTTTTTTTCTTCCACCACGTACGTATGAAGATGAGAGAACCGATGATACAATATAAAAGAAAATAAAAATAAATTAAAAGGGCCTGTGCAGTAGCCCTTTGCAGATCGATATCAGCGATAAACACGGACATTAAATATCTCAAGTTGAGATTTTCTTTTTTTCAAGTTCATTGTGAGAGGGGGCAGACTCTTCATGTGGTAAATCGGGGATAATCAATTTTCCACAGTTTGAATCCAAATAATTGATTGCGGAATTTAATTATCCAGCACTGAAGGGGTCTTTAGGGTTTTTTGCTGATTTTTGTTTAGGAATATCTGGGTAATTGTGAAAATTAGTTTTCGTATTTTGGTAATTGGAAGAAAATGTCGAGAACATTTTCTTTTGGGGAGAATTTCATAATCAGGATGTCCTAATGTGATATTCTATTATGTTTATTGATAATTTTATTTTCGGACGATTTTTATTGATGAATTAATTAACAGTTTCAATGTTTTTAGGGTAGATTTGCTAAGGAATATGAGGAAATCGATCAATTAATTAATGTTTGAATCTAGTGATTTTAGTTTTTTGAAGGAACAAATTTTACGTTTCAGCTAGAGTATTTCGCAAGTATCTCCAGAACCAATGAATTCATCAGAAAAAGTCAGAAGAACATTTCTCTAGAGAATTTCATGAGCTAAAACAAATGTTTCTGACATTCTTCGACAAATTTGCTGACGAAATCGATTAATTCGATATTTGTATTCAGTTATTTTGGATTTTTGAAAGAACAAATTTTACATTTCAGTTGGATTTTTTCGGCAGTATCTCCAGGACCAATGAATTTATCAGAAAAAGTCAGAACATATTTCTAGAGAATTTCATGAGCTAAAAAAAGTGTCTTTTGACATTTTTCGATAGATCTGCTGACAAAATCGATTAATTCAATGTTTAAATCTAGTTATTTTGGTGTTTTAAAAGAACAAATTTTACATTTCAGTTGAATTTTTTCGCAAGTATCTCCAGAACCAATCAATTTATCAGAAAAAGTCAGAAGAAGATTTATCTAGAGAATTTCATAAGCTAAAAAGTATCTTTTGACATTTTTCGATAAATCTGCCTACAAGATCGATTAATTCAATGTTTAAATCTAGTTATTTTCGTGTTTTGAAGGAACAAATTTTACGTTTGCAATTATTTTGCAAGTATCTCCAGAACCAATGAATTTATCAGAAAAAGTCAGAAGAACATTTATCTAGAGAATTTCATAAGCTAAAAAAAATATCATCTGACATTTTTCGATAAATCTGCTTGTGTCCGGGATATTCTCAAAATAATCTGTACAAAAAATCAACAGTCCTTTAATTTCCCCACTCAATGAAAAAACTATTCATCAATCAATTACTCGATTCATGTCTTCCCAGGTTCAATGACTCATCTTACTCCCCCCACCCTCAACAAATCCATTATGCGAATTAAAAACCGTCGAATGTGCCCGCATGAGCCACGAAATCATGAAGCGATTGATTAAAATTGAAAAAAAAAACTCTAACTCTCCCACTTGAGTGATCCCCACTCACACGTGTTTCTGTTTTTCCTCTTGAAGCAATGTTCCCAAAATAGCTGGTGCGAAAAATATCCCAGTCGATGTTGTTGAATAAATAGAGTAAAATAAAGAGAATCGGTGGGATTTCTGCCGTCGCTGGGCAATGGGAAAGCGACAGCACGATCATTCGCTAATTTTTTTCATTTTTTGGAGGCGCCAGGCGAATTTTCCACACGAGTATAAATCTCGGGGAGACGCATTCGGTAGCCGTCGGTAATAACTTGAGGAAACTTTACGAGTTGGAGGTTAAATCGTGAACGGGCAGGGGCTGAAGTTAAGCTCGTGCTTCTTCAAACGTCCCAGTGAATTAGGTTTGAGTTGTTTGGGGGGGGATGGGGGGATTTAGAGAGGGTGAAGACGTGTTTACGTCGGTTCATAGTCTACACATGTTTTCTTATGGTTTTGGATGATTTTTCGCATTGATTTAATGAGTTTTTTTGGTTATGAGTCTCTCTAACTCATGATTAACACCGGAGTTAGGGAGACTGGGGTGGGGGGCGTTTGTTTGACGACGGGTTTGGTCGGTGAATATTTTTCCATGATTTTTTGACGATTTTTCGGGGTGATTTTATGGTCTCACATTTTTTATGATTTTTCGTGTTGATTTAGAGATTTTTGTAGGTTATGGATAACTCAAGTCTCTTTAACTCCTGATTAACACCGGAATTAGAGAGATTGGGGTGGGGGAGGTGCGTTTGGCGGTGGATTAATGTCGGGGAATGGTTTTACATGATTTTTTGACGATTTTCCGGGGCGATTTCATGATTTTTCAGGTTATGGACAAGTGGAGTCTCTCTAACTCATGCGTAACAGCGGAATTATAGAGATTGGGGTGGGGGGGGGGTTGGCGATGGGTTACTGACGGTTAATGATTTTTACATGATTTTTTGACGATTTTTCGTGGCAATTTCATGATTTTTTAGGTTATGGACAAGCGGTGTCTCATTCTTTATGATTTTTCGTGTTGATTTAGAGATTTTTCGAGGTTATCGACAACTGGAGTCTCTCTAACTCATGATTAACACCAGAATTAGAGAGATTGGGTTGGGAGAGGTACGTTCGGCGATGGATTAATGCGTGACATTGTCCGTGACAATTTTATAATTTTTTTAGGTTATGCGCAGAAGAAGTCTTTCTACCTCATTTTTTAACACTGAAATTAGCGAGATTGGGGTGGGATAGGTGCATTTAGGGATGTATTAATGTTGATGAATGGATTTCATTTTTTATGATTTTTCGGGTTGATTTGGGGATTTTTCTAGGTTATGGACAAACAGAGTCTCTCTAATTCATGATCAACACTGAAATTAGAGAAACTGAAGCGAGCGAAATCATGTAAAAAGGTTTTTACATGATTTTTTAACGTGTTCTCGTGACGATTTAATGATTTTTTTTTAAGTTATGGGCAAGCGGAGTCTCTCTGATTCATCAACACTGAAATTAGAGAGACTGAAGCGAGTGAGAATATGTCAATCGCTGTGAATGCGTTTGCATTGTTTTTTTATGCATTATAAAGCGATTTAAGTTTGATCAACATTTTTTAGGTTATTTTATTGGGGTCTCTCTAACTCATGTTCAACCCCGTAATTAAGGAGATTCAATCACGATTGAGGAGATGTGGGGAAAAATATTGACGTGTGTGCCTAGTTTCTCGATGATCTATGATGGTTTTCGTGGAAATTCAAACATGTTCTCAACTTTTTTTAAGATTATTTTCTTGCAGTTCCGTAATTCCGGTTTGATACATATTTTAGCATGATCTCAACAAGAGTTGAATCATTCTATCGCTAATATTTGAGGTTATCCACATGCCGGGTCTCTAACTGATGAATCAAGCCAAAATTAGAAAGATTTCCTCATAATTTGCCTTCTCTACATGTCTTGCGATGTTCTAGCCTCGATTCATCAACTCTATTCCCAATTTTCGATGTTATCTCCATCGAAATCTCCCTAACTTCCCTCAACCCACGAATTAGGGGAATCCCATTCATACATGATTGAAAATCGTGATGACTTACGGATGAGGTGGTGGTGCATGAAAAACTACAGCAGCCACAGCCCTGATTTTCGTTAATTTTCGAGGTTATCCACATTCCGAGTCTCTCTAACCCATGAATCGGGCCGAAATTAGGAAGATTTCCTCATAATTTTCCTTCTACATGTCGTGCGAGGTTTCAGCCTCGATTCATCAACTCTATCCCCAATTTTCGATGTTATCTCCCTCGAAATCTCCCCAACCTCCCTCAACCCACGAATTAGGGGAATCCCATTCATCCATGATTGAAAATCGCGAAATTATGACGTACGGATGAGGTAGTACTACATAAAAAACTACAGCAGCCATAGCCACTGATTTTCGAAGTTATCCAGATACCGAATGCCTCTAACTCATGAATCAAGCCGAAATTAGAAAGATTTCCTCATAATTTTCCTTCTCTACATGTCTTGCGCTGTTCTAGCCTCGATTCATCAACTCTATTCCCAATTTTCGATGTTATCTCCCTCGAAATCTCCCTAACTTCCCTCAACGCAAGAATTAGGGGAATCCCATTCATCCATGATTGAAAATCGCCAAATTATGACGTAAGGATGAGGTAGTAGGGGAGGGTGGGGCAAAACGGCCCCCCTTCAATTGTCAATAACTTGTGAATGACATTGTGAAAATTCCCAGTTTCAACTTCATTTTGAAGATAATTTTTCATTCTTCAAAACGAGCTCTAACTCATCCCAATCGGATTATTGAATCGGAAAATATTGACGATTGAAGGGGGACCGTTTTGCCCCATCCTCCCCTACTACATAAAAAACTACAGCAGCCACAGCCACTGATTTTCGAAGTTATCCAGATACCGAATGCCTCTAACTCATGAATCAAGTCGAAATTAGAAAGATTTCCTCATAATTTGCCTTCTCTACATGTCCTGCGATGTTCTAGCCTCGATTCATCAACTCTATCCCCAATTTTCGATGTTATCTCCCTCGAAATCTCCCTAACTTCCCTCAACCCACGAATTAGGGGAATCCCATTCACACATGATTTAAAATCGTGATGACTTACGGATGAGGTGGTGGTGCATGAAAAACTACAGCAGCGGCAGCAGCCGCAGCCGCATGATGCTCCCAAGCAGCGGCCACGGCTGGATGGGGAGGTGCAGGCGGTCCATGATGTGGATGAAAAGGCGGCGGGGGCGGCCCATGATGTGGATGAGGGTGAAAGGCAGCGTGAAACGCCGAGTGGGGGTGGTGTGGCGGTGGTGGCGGTAAAAGTGAAAATGCCTCCTGATGGTAGGCCACCTCCTTCTCCGGCATTATTCTCGCCCTTTTAAATAAATAAATACGACAACAAAGGTCCTTCACTGCCAGTTAATCTCAACATTATCCACACTCGATTGAGTTTCTCGTATCCAAGTTTTTTTAGGTTAGAACACTTAACTTTTTGGAACAATCATTCACCAGTACTTTTTCGCTTATCCACGAGTACTTGTCACTGCACCGCTATTTATGTTCATGGTTAAGGGGGTTTTGGCACTTGACACTTGGCGGGGGTGGGGGGAAATCACCTGTGGAACATGGAAAATGGAAAATGAAGGGTGAACAATTTTTCGGGGGTCGAAAACCGGCCGCCGGATTACGGTGTTTATCCTCTGACGAGTATGGCGGTACTGAGAGGAATGAAAAGGAGAGAGGGGTTGCACGGCGGAGGCAAGGCGTGCATTCCCCCCACGAAATTGTGGATTGAGACTGTGGGCGTGCGACGGAGACGAGGCTCATGGGGGTACTGAGGAGGGAAAAACTCGGAAATTAGAGAGAGACGGGGGAATTGAGATGTTGGGGTGGGGGGAGGCTGGAGTGGGGGGTTGGAGGGGAGATTGCGAGGAGAGGTGGAGGGAGATGGCGATGGGGAGGACAAAGAGGGAAGAGAACGCGTGTCAGCTCGACAACTCAACTAGCACCCGTTTTGAATTGTTCACTGGGCTTTCTATACGGGTTTACGGATTTATTTTCATGGGTTACGGCTCTTTGAAAATTATTTAATTCTTCGGGTCGGTGAGGATGGTATGCTTGAGACTAGAATTTTGGTATTGTTGATATTTTTTTAGGAATGGGGGAGGGGAGGGGGTTTGGTTTTTAAGGGTTTTGAAAATATGAGGAATGTAATCTGTATTTTGCAGATTTGAAGTTATCGGAAGTTTTGAAGAGTGAGGGGAGGAAATGGTGCAGTCGAGACTAGAATTTTAGTTTTATTTTTTGTTTTTTCAAGAATTGTTGGGGGAGTTGCTTTTTTCGTTCTTCAAGGCTTTTAAGAAATTGTGAAAAAATTATGTGTTGGTGTCTGTCAGGTTTAGAAAGTGTTATGACGGTTAAGGATTTGGAAAGAAAATTGGTACATTTGTCAGTGGAATTGTATTTTTTTATTGTTTTTTAGGTATTGCTAGAGGGGATGAATTTTTTATTCTTCAAGACTTTTGAATTTTTTTTTTAAATCATCTGTTTGTCGGTATTCAAAGTTATTGTGATTTTTTAAAATTTATTTAAAGAAATTGCTACATTTAGGACCCGAATGTTATTTTTGTTTTTTTTTAGGACTCGTCAGCGGGAGGAATGTGTTTATATTTCTTCAAAGCGTTTAAGAAATTATAAAACGCTATTTGTTGGGATTTGGAATTTTTGTAAGTCATTATGACTTGAGAAAAAAAATGAAAATAATTAGTAGATTTAACACTAAATTTTTTAATGTTTATTTTAGGGGCGGGTGGGGTAAAACGGACACTTGAGACTTTTTTAAAATTATCCATAACTCAGAAACAAATTGATCAATTTAGCTCAGTTTAGACTCGTCACAAAGGGAAAAAATTCTTTGTATTAAAAAAAATATATAAAATTTTATCAATATTTCAACTCCTCATTAACATTTTAAAAAAAGTCAAAAGTGTCCGTTTTACCCCAACCTCCCCTATTTTTATTTTTTTAAGGAATTGTTAGGGGGAGAGATGTTTTTTGTCCGTCTAGGCTTTTCGAAAATTGTGAAAAAAATTATTCGTTGGTATCTGTTAGGTTTAGAAAGTACTACGACGTTTAAGTATTTAGAAAGAAAATTGGTACATTTGACAGCAGAATTTTATTTTTGATTTTTTTAGGAGCTGCTAGGGTAAATGCTTGTATAATTCTTCATGGTTTTTCAGAAATCATAAAAAAATTATGTATTGAAATTTGTGATTTTTGAAAGTTATTACCACTTATAAAAAATTAGGAAAAAGATTAGAACATTTGACACTAAATTTTTTTATTTTTATTTCATTTTCATTTTTTTAAGGAATTGTTTAGGGGAAGGGACGTATTTTTTATGTTTCGAGGTTTAAAAAAAATGATGAACAAGTTATTTGTTGAGATTGGTCTTTTCTAGAAGTTATATGATGAATTTACCAAATTTATAAAACAAAAAATTAGTCAAGGTTAGTTCCAGGATGGAGATTCTTTTTTTTAAATTAATTGTATGGGGAAATAGAATTACGACAAGCACGATAAATCAAAATGCGGGAAAGAATTCTAGGTAATTCAAAATAACGACGAAGTGAAAATGATGAAAACCGGAGGGAGTGAACCACTGAATGGAGACTTCCGGCCAAGGGCCATGCGGGACAATCTCGCCCCCCCGGAAATTCTTGGGTTACTTTTTCTATTATTGACGACACACAAGGGTGTCACACATTGAAAACTCCCATTTTTTGACCTCTGTCAGCGCATCCCACACTCCGAGGCTTTCATTTCACAGTTACACGGGTGTCCACAATATCTCAACATGTGTAACACCCATGGGCACTTGTTAAACATGACCTTCCGCTGGGACAAATGTTTCCATAATAAAGTGAAACTATCGGATTACGGAGAGTTGAATATTGGTCGGGATGTCCACGATTTCAGCGATGAAACGGGTTAACGGGTTTTTCTTTTTTTTTAATAAATTAATTTTTCGCTCCGGCGCGTGGAAAGTGCACATTTACCTCCCGCTTCCGCTTCGCGGCAGGAAAATCTGACTTTGGGCCTACGCCGAGGCGAAAAATACGGTTTTAACCCCGAGAAATTAAATAAAAGACTTTTACCCAAGTGCTTACCATCCTTGCCTTCGGCTCGGGTGGTATTTCCGCACGTGGGCACGATTCCTTTATTTGACGTCCCTAGATCAGAAATATACTAATTTTATCACTTGTGTGTAAAGTGAAATTTTTCGCACACTCCGCGTACGCAAAATCTGACTTTCCGCACATGGTGATGAAAAATAGGATTCGACACTCGTGAGAAAAACGTTGTTTGACCATTGGGAGGGTAGCACTCGCCTCCGGCGAGCGTCACATAGCTCCCACGAGTCAAAAAACACTTTTTCATCACCCTGTGTGTAAAGTGCCATTTTACGCAGGCTCCATGTGCGCAAAACCCCACTTCCCACACATTGTGATGAAAAATATCGTTCGATACTCGTGGGAAAAGTGTTTTTTGTCTCGTGGGGTTATATCACTCGCCTTCGGCTCGTGCTATAAACCTCCCACGAGCCGAAAAAACTCTTTTCCGCACTCGTTACGAAATATACTATTTTGACACTGCTGCTGCGTTCACCTCGTACCGAAAAGTGCCTTTTCGTTTACGCGTAAACGAAAAGTAAACGAAATAGTATATTATGTCATCAGGCGATAAAAGTATTATCCTCGCCATCGGCTCAGATTATAAAGCTACATTCATCACATAATACTTTTATCGCCGTGTGACATTAAAACTTTTCATCACGCTGTGACGAAAAATGAATTTCCGCCACATTGTGATGAAAAATATTGTTCGTAACTCGTGAAAAAATGTTTTTTAGCTCGTGGGATTATATCACGAGCCGAATGCTGATATAAACCTCCCACTCGCCAAAAAACACTTTTTTGCACTCGTTACGAAATATACTATTTTGTTATTCCGGCCGTAAGGCAACTGACGCTACGCGTTATGACAAAAAATATTGTTCGACACACGGCCGTGGGAACTTTTCTACCTCATATAATTACAGAACTCACCTTCGGCTCGGGCTGCAAACTCATATTTGCCAGAAAAGTTTTTTTCGGCCTAATGACGAAGTATGCTATTCTCTCTAATCACAGAGAATACAGACTTCCAGTGTGAATCGTCGGAAAGAATTCGGATCTCATTAGCTGTGACCCAGAAGAATGAAAAGGATGTAGATCAATGGGAAAAAAATTATGTAAATATTGAATGTAAAGAATAAATAAAATAAATCATGATACGCACTGGAACCGTGTATTTTACACGCATATGGTGCGTAACAACTGCATACTTCATGTGAGTTGCATATATACACACTCTCAAACATGTAAAAAATGTCTACACGATTTTACACAGTTAAAACGTATTAAATTTACACACTTGGCTTTGCAGTGAGGGAACAACTTTAGTGTTTACTCTTCTCCTACTCATCAGAAAGCAAAATACAAACTTTTCTTTGCAGGCGTGTTAAAAAATAGAATGTGTATCTCGGCAGGGAAAACAGGACTTTCTGCACTTGGTGCACAATATACTATTTTCATACACTCGCACGAAAAGTTCGCATTTTGCTACCTGATAAGTGGGAGAAAGGTGAGTACTTCCCGCCCTAGAGTAGAAAGTTGTTGCCGAGGGAGTAGAGTGCTGACTTTATTCGGTTTCTCGGGATTCACAGATAATACAGACTTTCAGTGTGAATCGTCGGAAAGAATTCGGATCTCATTAGCTGTGACCCAGAAGAATGAAAAGGATGTAGATCAATGGGAAAAAAATTATGTAAATATTGAATGTAAAGAATAAATAAAATAAATCATGATACGCACTGGAACCGTGTATTTTACACGCATATGGTGCGTAACAACTGCATACTTCATGTGAGTTGCATATATACACACTCTCAAACATGTAAAAAATGTCTACACGATTTTACACAGTTAAAACGTATTAAATTTACACACTTGACTTTGCAGTGAGGGAGCAACTTCAGTGTTCGCTCTCCTCCCGCTCATCAGACAGCAAAATACTGTTGTATTTAATTAAAAAATAATTCAGGATAAATCGAAGGGGCGTATTTATTGACAGTTCTTCAGAATCAATCAGAACAAAAGTGGATCACGCATGAATTTATTCCCAAACATTAGAGAATAACAATCAACTTTCTTTTTATTTTACAAAAAAGGGGAAGAGGATAGATTAAACCATTCGATTCCGTAGCAATACAAACTTTTCTCGACAAGCATATCAGAAAATCGCATGTACCCCTCGGGTCGAAAAACACGACATTCCGCACTGGGTGCGGAATCATTTCATCCAAATGAATCAACTAACCAAAACGCGACAAAAAAAGTCCACTCATACACGTGTTTTCAATCCCCATAAACAATTCCCCAGCCCAATTAACTAAAAAAGCCCTCATAAATGCCAACAAATTTACGACAAAAGCCCGCACAATTCGCCTCAAAATAAATATAAACGTGTTTCCCCTTCCTTTGTCTCATCCAAAAAAAAAAATGAAGACATCTCACACGCGCCTTGGCATCAGACCCCGACCGGGTCCCAATAATGACGGTTTGAGAATAACCGGGACGAGATGCATAGAGTCATTAACTAGAAACCCTCAGCGATCCTCGCCACACCCCCCTCCCATCAAAATACATCCATCCATTTTCATCGACCTCTGTCGCGTCTAGTGTTTCTCACTTTCGGCATCTCTGGTAAACACCCGACGCTCATTATTTTGTTGATTTTCGAGGCCCTCTCCCCGCAGCTGACCCCCCCCCCCCCCCCCCCCCCCCCCCCCCCCCCCCCCCCCCCCCCC
>NW_021680507.1:570983-571451 GCF_001412515.2 Diachasma alloeum
GGGGGGGGGGCGCGAAACGACGAGAGATTCGGAGGTCTTAGAATGGCGTCCATTTAGCGCAGGCACACACACCGGATGTTTCCTTCTAAATGGACCGCGCCCTAATTGGACGGCATCGCGAGACCTTTCGCTCGACGACGAGGGCGACGATCGCATCTCCTTTATTTTCTCTCTCTAACATTTTTTTTTTCTCTTTTCTTCTTTTTTCTTTTTCATGTCCGGAACTGGTTCTCAGTTGTACCGCGACACTGAACTTATCGAGTGAGTTAAAAATTTTTGTTGAAAAATGGCGGGAAGATGAGTCGCGGTGAAATACAATTCTTGGGGGCCCAATCGATGGACGCAAATTGCATACTCGACAAAAAGTGGTCAGTCTCTCCCTTCCACTTGTGTAATTCCGCTTGTCAAATGAGAAAAGAAGGACGTGCTCCAACCCCATCACGTGATCATGTATGTGTACGTGTGTGT